>NC_083585.1:38633842-38848842 GCF_027579695.1 Neoarius graeffei | reverse complement strand
GTTGGGCTGGACTCTGAGTCCAGCCTCTCTCATGGTCAACCCATGATTGATCAAATGATCAATCAGAGTAGCCCTAATCTCATCAGAGACTATTCTTCTTGGTTCTTTGTCCCTTCCTCCTTCAACTTGTCCTCGTCCTCTTCCTCTTCCTGCTCCCCTTCCAAAGCGTCCTCCACGAACCCGAACTCCTCGTCGTCCTCTGTGCCTTCCTCTGACTCCCCTGGCTCTCTCTGCATTGTTGTTATTCATTGTTCAAGACTGATAACTTGACCCTATTTATTGGCCTATGATAGGCAGTGATTGGTTGGTGTTCATTAAAGCAATTATTGTTTGCACATATGAGGACATAGTCTGAGGCACTGATGAATAAGTGTGGCATTTTGATTGGTTGTGTTTGAAATAGGAAATCAAGTTACTTCCTGTTAGATTTTCGTGTGTTAGGTAGAGAATTGTGTGTATTGATTTGCAGAAAGTGAATAGCTAAATTGAAAACTGTGTCAAGGCTGAGAATTAGTTTATGGTTTTGCTGATTTGAGGTGGAGTTGTGAAGTTTGAGTGACAGAGTTTAGAAATAGTGTAATATATAAAGGTTTTATGTGTAAGCAGTTGAAAAAAACTGTAATAGACACACTTTGTAAATGCCCTATAATATATACACGCCCCATATATTATGGTGATTGATTGATAACACTTTCATGTCACATAACTCTGAAATTTGTCTTACGTCCTAGCAAAGTATTGCAAATGCAGCTCCATTTGTGAAGAATAATACATACATACAATGCTACATTACATGTACACACAAACTACATACCCACACAGTTTCACAACAGGCAGGTACAATACATATAACAACCAAAGGAGTAACTTTGATTTTGACATTGGTGGGGACACGAAAGTGATCCAAGGCAGAGCTTCCGAAAGATGTTTTTTTTTTTCCATTAGCAATCATAATTTCATGTCATGCAGATCTTATAGGTTAATGAGGGCAGCCGTGGCCTAATGGTTAGGGAGTTGGTCTTTGGATCCAAGGGTTGCAGGTTCAAATCCCACCCTTACCTCTCCCTACATCTCCATCCAAGGCACCTAACCCAACATTGCTCCAGGGACTGTAACCAATACCCTGTACCAAAATAGTAACGATAAAAGTAATGATAATAGTAATGATAAAAGTGTCAACTAAATGTAATGTCAAGTAACATGTAAGTACATGTTACAGTTATGTGTACTGGTTACTGATACATAAACACAAGCAAATTAGTTTACACTGGTTGCTCCTATTTGTATCTAGCCTAGTAGTAATAGAAAAAGGTCTCTGTAAAATGGTGAACTCAGCAGCTGTCACGCTGTTGATTCTGAGATGCAAGTCGCACATCTGCATGGCCATGCAGTAGCCTACATCTGACTACTTACATTCTGTAAAACCATTAGGTCTATAAATTAAATTCATCGAGGATATTATCTAACACCAAGTTACATTGCTCCAGCATTCCTTTTCTCTGCAGCTATGCAGTAGCCTAGCTCTGATGCGTCCTGTCAAGTTGCTAAACCTGCCTAAGGAGCCGCAGCAATACTTTTATGAAGGGTTTCCATACATCAAAAGGATTTTGTTGAGTTTTTAAAGCTCGATGGAAACCCTGCACTTACATTCTTGACTTTGAAGAAGAATGAACGAATGTCTCGTTTCTTGGGAGGGGGCCGTCGTCCATGATACTCAAGTCAGCATGCAAGTCGTAGGGCAAGCATGCATGGACATAGAAGTCCAGCTCAATTTGTGAGAGTGGGGGGTGCGTGGGGTAGGTCAGGTGTGTACGTGTGAGATACGGGGGGTTGATGGACAGGTAGTCACGGCTGCTGTGGAAAGTGTGCTGCTTTTACAGCAGATGGAGTGACAGCTGGGATAGCCAACCATGTAAGTTAGCGAGAAACAGGTAGCTAATCAGAGAATGATATCTACGTTAGAGGGGGGATTATTAGCAGTGTCATACATTCAACCCTTTGTGTGCCATATAATCATTACTCAGGTTAGGATATCGGTTTTATTGATCGTGATTACACAGTAGCGGCTGAATATTGGTAAGGACATGTCCCTAGCGTCCCTACCCAAAATTACGCCCTAGATAACAACACATGAAATAAATAACAGCACATATAACATACTGTAAATGTCCAATCACCGTCTGCTTGACCTTGTTTTATTTTCATTGTTTAACTTCAGGATAGCCTGGTGTACAAAAGAACGCTTTAACCTTATCCTGTTAAACTGTGGCACACTGAATCTGTGGTTAGATGGTAAAAGTTGAAATTCATTATTTAAGACATGATTATGGTTAGAAACAATTTTATTAGCCATTCTTATCATAGGCGGCACGGTGGTGTAGTGGTTAGCGCTGTCGCCTCACAGCAAGAAGGTCCTGGGTTCGAGCCCCCAGGCCGGCGAGGGCCTTTCTGTGTGGAGTTTGCATGTTCTCCCCGTGTCCGCGTGGGTTTCCTCCGGGTGCTCCGGTTTCCCCCACAGTCCAAAGACATGCAGGTTAGGTTAACTGGTGACTCTAAATTGACCGTAGGTGTGAGTGTGAATGGTTGTCTGTGTCTATGTGTCAGCCCTGTGATGACCTGGCGACTTGTCCAGGGTGTACCCCGCCTTTCGCCCGTAGTCAGCTGGGATAGGCTCCAGCTTGCCTGCGACCCTGTAGAAGGATAAAGCGGCTAGAGATAATGAGATGTGATGAGATTCTTATCATACTTTTATGATAAGCTAATTCATAGATGTTATGAAGATGTTGACCAATAATCTTTGAGCAGATTTTAGTTTGATGGGACAATTTAGTTTTTAAGCTCATAGATAGACTGCCATACCAAACAATATTACAGTACTGCAAGATGCTCATTATCACAGAAGTAAAAAAAAGAAGAATCATCTGTCTGCTCACTCCAAATGATTGAAGACGACGAAGAAAATAAATTCTTTGCTTTGTTCTTTTGCAAACATATTCTGTGTGGTCCTTCCAGGGCAGCAAGTGATCTACCCATACTCCTAAATATGTATAAGACGTTACCTGTTTAATTTCTTCAGTATGAATAACAATAGGACTTTTATGTGAGTCAGGTGGGGCCCCAAAGACGATTTCTTCAGTTTTTTTTTGTATTTATCTCAAGAGCATTGTCATCACTCCACTCAACAACTTTAGTCACACCATGTTGGTGTAATTCAGGAGCAGTTGAGTTATTTAAGAGGGACAGTAGGACTGTATCATCAGAGTACTTTAAAATAAACTGATTTGATATATCTATATGACAGTCATCTGTATATAAAGTGAAAAGTACAGCAGAACTGACACACCCTTGGGGGGCTCCCACATTGGTTGTGATAACAGATGAGATGGTTTTATTTATTTTTACAAACTGAATTCTATTGCTTAGAAAGGAGGCATACCAGTGTATTAGATAGGGGTTCAGGTCCCACTTGACCATCTTGGTCACCAATAGATTAGTTTGTACTGTATTAAAAGCTGATGAAAAGTCTAAAAAGAGAGCTCTTGCATATGTGTTGGGTTTGTCTAAATGCTTGGTTATCAAATGAACCAGAGTGACTACCACATCTTCTGTCCCACAGCCCTGCTTATAGGCAAATTGATAAGGGTCAAATTTATCCCTCATGATGTTGACCAAGTAACGTAACAGAATTCTTTCTAGTGCTTTCATGACCACTGAGGTCAATGCTATTGGTCTAAAATCCTTGTATTCTCTAGGGCAGGGAATTTTGGGTATTGGATTATAGTGGCGGCTGGTAGTCTTTCAAACAGGGGAGGCTGGTCGGTTATGATATTTCCAGATTTTAAAAGAAAAAACACATCAATTTTGCCCATACTCTTGCCTCTGATCTGGCTGATTGTTGGCAGGGTCACAAACTGTGAAATAACAGGTTCTTTTGGCCCATTAGCCTACTGTCCAATATACATGATGGTGGTGTTGGGGGGGTATATTTTAACATTTTATATTTTAAAATTGTGGCATGTTGTTTAAAAATTGACCTCGGCTATGTTTTTGTTTAAAAATGTTTTCCAAATTGTAGCTGTGTTTAATTCATATCCAGAAAAACATATATTCCAGTATAATATACTCAGCATAAACATTTTAAATAGATTCTATATTTCTGGTCCATCCATGACATATTACTAAAGTAGCCTATTTACTGTTGTTGATGTGGGTCACTTGCTATTAGCCAATTCACTTTCTCGTACCAGGAGAGCTGAAAGGAACGAGTATTATTCCCTATCTTTTTCACCAAGTCAATTTGAGGCGTTGGTCTACCCTGCTCTTTAATTTTAATTTTTTCCTCGAAAGGAAGACTGGCAAATGGCTTCGCCAAAATTAAATCAGCAATGCTTGGCATCCGTGCGCAGCTTTCTTGCTAGCTGACTAGCCCCCTCAAGTTCAAGTTCAGTCACTCAAATAAACGACATTTCTGGAACTAAGATAGCAAACTTGACAACACTATATTTACACTTTATTTACAGTGAAAATATATACAAACTAAAAAAGCTGGTAGAAACCGTATGTAATGAATGAAATCGAAATGTAAGCCGATCTCTTACAATACACCACAGCACTTGCGAATCCGCATGGGACTGAACTGATGTTGCCAGATACTGCTGATGTTATCCAGCCCAAAATATGTTCAAAACCCGCCAAAATGCTAGTCTGGTTAACACCAGACCATATCACAAGTGAAATATGGTCTGGAATCCGCCTATTGAATTTCTCGTAGGGGAGGTGTGGTTTACGATTGTCAACGGCCGTTTATTGGACGTAGCGAATGTCTATCATTTGGCGTATACGTAGCCCATGGCCAATCATGGCAGTTGTACCCGGTGACGTAGTTAGAGCGACGAAGAAGACGAAGAGGCGAAGAAAGACTGAAACGCCAAACGCTGTTCTTTTTTTAAAACAAACTTTCGCTCTAAACTATTCAGAACAGTGTCTAAAGCTTGATCGAAAGTTTGGTTCGTATCGCTCGCCGCCATGTTAAATGTGATCCGTAAACAGTCCCAAATAAACTACAAGCTTCTGTTTGTCGAGTAGTACGCGTCACCGTCTTTCCACCCCTCCCCACTCTCTGATTGGCTCCCTAACTCAGGCGAGCCTTTAGACCATAGTTTCCATGCTGTCTTTTCAGATCGGAACGATTGTGCAAAGCAGCATGGGATTTCCCAGGCTACCAAAATGCACTTAAAATCGCCCAATTAGACGGGAAACCACCCAATCTGGCAACACTGTACCGCTGCCTGTCTATAGTTGAAACGAGCTGTCAATCAAAGAAAATATCCGGCCACTTTCACCAATCACCAGTCTCCTCGCGGAAACTGCCATGTCCCTCCCATGTGAGGCTGGGAGTCCGTGGGTGGGCATTTTCACAGTATTTGTCCAATAACCGTCTTGCATTTTGATATTGAAAAGCGCATAGCTCCCAAATGCCATTGAAGTCCATTGAGACTGGGAGTCCATGAGGCTCCGTGGGCGGGCATTTTCACAGTATTTGTCCAATAATCGTCTTGCATTTTGAGATTGAAAAGCACATAGCTCCCAATCCACTGAGGCTGGGCTGCATCGCGCTGTCACGAGGGGGAAAAACTCACGCACACATTAGGCGAACTGGGGAAAGTTATAAGGGAATGATTTTGCACTGTAGTTGGGTTGAGCACATTTCTATGATTCTGGACCTGAAATAGCAATGTTATATGGTCGGCTATAACATAAGCCTAGCGCAATTCATCCTACACGATGTTCGTCATTTTTAGAGGAGGCTGAGCCTCCCTCGTTGTCTTAGAGCAATCGCCCATGTTGGATTAATATATGAAGTTTTCCAGAGTAAGGGAACTGTGTGTGTGTCTATTGATGCTTGAAAGACAGGTTGCCAGGTTGGGGCCAGTTCTGAGGCAAAGTTCTTTAAAAGAAAAGCACTGCACTCATCTGGCCCTACAGCTTTCATTGGGTTGGTACAGTTATGTGCAAAATAATAGCAGTCTAACATCACTAACGTGTTTAATTACTGATTTTGGCAGAAAAGATAATACAACATGGGAAAAAATAGGTGTAGCCGAGTAATGGGCAGCCAACGGAATTAACAGTCACGACATACACTCTGCTAATTGGGTGTAATTGACTCATTTAATGAAAGGGGCATGTTCAAATTAATAGCAGCATGTTCAAATTAATAGCAGTGTGGAGTTCAATTAGTGAGGTCATTCATTCTGTGAAGAAACAGGTGTCAATTATGGCCCTTATTTAAAGAAGGAGGCCCCGGGCCGGCGAGGGCCTTTCTGTGTGGAGTTTGCATGTTCTCCCCGTGTCCGCATGGGTTTCCTTCGGGCGCTCCGGTTTCCCCCACAGTCCAAAGACATGCAGGTTAGGTTAATTGGTGGCTCTAAATTGACCGTAGGTGTGAATATGAGTGTGAATGGTTGTCTGTGTCTATGTGTCAGCCCTGTGATGACCTGGCGACTTGTCCAGGGTGTACCCCGCCTTTCACCCATGGTCAGCTGGGATAGGCTCCAGCTTGCCTGCGACCCTGTAGAAGGATAAAGCGGCTAGAGATAATGAGATGAGATATATATATATATATATATATATATATATATATATATATATATACACACACACACACACACACACACACACATATATATATATATATATATATATATATATATATATATATATATATATATACACACATATATATATATATATATACACACACATATATATATATATATATATATATATATATATATATACACACAGGGTTACACACACACACACACATATATATAAATATATATATAAATATTATTACTCTGCAAGCGTAGTAGTTAGCGCTGTCGCCTCACAGCAAGAAGGTCCTGGTTCGAGTCCCGTGGCCGGTGAGGGCCTTTCTGTGCAGAGTTTGCATGTTCTCCCTGTGTCCGTGTGTGTTTCCTCCGGGTGCTCCGGTTTCCCCCACAGTCCAAAGACATGCAGGTTAGGTTAACTGGTGACTCTACATTGACCGTAGGTGTGAATGTGAGTGTGAATGGTTGTCTGTGTCTATGTGTCAGCCCTGTGATGACCTGGCGACTTGTCCAGGGTGTACCCCGCCTTTCGCCCGTAGAAATGTTATGTTGTTTTTTTTTTTGAATACTAATTGTAGAAACTTCAGACTACCTTTGTTTTCTCCAAAGCTAATTGCCCTTTCACATGAATATTGATGAGGTAGGTGTAATTCACCTGTAATCCCCCCTCCCCCCGTCACTGTCATTAGTCCATTTGTCAAAGACAAAGACCCTGGCCCTGGCCCCTGTACCTCCCTGCCCCCACACCTCTCTGCTTGGAAAGTTACTGCAAAGAATAGAAGCCCTAAAAGCCAAAGCTATCACAGTCACAGATTAAATATTCTGGCTTCTTCTAAATCTTATAATACATATGCCCTCTTCAACTGTAAGATACTCAATAAAATGTTCAGTAGCTAATGATCATCCCGGGATTGTGGCTCTCTGTTGTCAGTCCTCATTGAAGTCCTCATCTGGTTGCCAAGCATCATAACAGTTCCTGTCAGGTTGAAGGCAAAGCAAAACATCACACGTTTTGCACTTTCACAGGGTTTTTGTTTTCCTTCCCTGCAACCTGCAGTACACACAGGCTCTGCAACCATCACCGGCCCTATTCCCATTTGTGTTCAGCTCAATCCCAAAAACTGGCTTGTGAGCCTTGCCAACTTTCTTCAGAGGAGCCTTTGGGGCCTCAAAACTTAGTGGCACACCACACAGCTGTGCAGTGAGCTCCTCCATGAAATTCCTGTGGCTCAGGCTTTTCTTCTGCATGTTTTGCATGAGTTCTTTGTGGAGGATGAAGGCATTTGTTGCAGCAATGTCCAGGAAGTGAAGAAAAAGCTTCTTGTACCACTTCACAGTTTTGTGCTGTGCTGTGTAGTACTGGATCAACTGGTCAGACAAGTCCACACCACCCATGAACTTGTTGTACTCTACCACGGGTTTGGGGCATGGAACAGACTGTCTTGATCAGGCACTTCCTCAAAGTTTCTCAGTTGGTATGGAAACAAGTGAACATGCACACTTGTTTATACCAGTGAAATGGGGCATGTTCTCACTTCCCCTTGATACACAATGAGCGAATGACGACACTGATGTTCCATGCGCTTAACAAGTGAATAGCTGCTGGGTGTGTCGTTAAGAGGCTGCTGCTGGCTGAAGTACTGAAATTTGTAAGATTTATTTTATTCTCTTGACAAAGATAAAGTTTGTTTTAAAGATATAAATATAAATGTTTTAAGATATATTTGCAAACTAGAAGATTCAAGGTTTCTAGTGGTGTTACTTGAATGTTTCTAGCACAAAAACTCGCGGAGCTTTAGATGTGTGTTTACTAACAGTCCTAAAAGTCCCCTGTGGGGGGTCGGCAACCTGAGAGTGTTAAACTTAAATTCTGGGGAAAAAACATTTAAGTTTTTGTTTGTTTGTTTGTTTGTTTGTTTGTTTTTTTCCAAATCAGATGGGGAGAGTTGGGGCAGTTCATGTTACAGGTTTTTTCTTATGATTTACAAATGTAAAATTGTTTAAAATTTTGTTTAAAATGTGGGCGTGTACCTGCATGAGGATTAAACTTATTTCATTCCTTCTTGAGAATGGAACTGTTTTGTCTCATCAGGTTTTGGGTAAACTGACATTTTTTTCTACAGCTGTACCAGCATGTGTTCATACAGTTCATATGTTACAAGTTTTGATAATAAATAAAAATTAAACATGTAGGTCTTGGTATTTTATTTTTGTTCCATGTCTCCCCTCTATGTCCAAGTCTCCCAACATAGTGTCCCCTCAATGTCTTATGTCTCCCCACAAAAAATAATGACTGAAAAAGTGAAGCCTGAAAGCCAGTATATGTGACAAGCTGAGAAACTGATGTTGTCGTCAGAGAGTATAGTAAATCCTCTCAAATGCAATATGAATGTGACACTACCTGCAAAGAATTTCACACAATCTACAAAAACTGAAAACTTGTCCCAAGTCTCCCCGCTCTCCACTACAATACATTTCCTTATAAAACTGCACTAATTGTATTTGGCACCATTTATTTATTTATTTATTTATTTTTAAGAAAAGGGTTGTCACACCACATTTGAACCACTTTGTTTCATTTATTAGACTACTGTTTACTGCTCTTTATAGTGTTTTTTAAATGTAGAGACATTTAATTTAATTATTTTTGAAGGCATTTTTGCTCTTCTACATTATTCCTTTGCATGTGTCTAAGACTTTTGGACAGTATTGTATATGCTTAACTACAATCTAATTGTAATAGATAAATAAACAGTATAAAAAATAGTGTAGGTGTTCCAGATTGCATATTATAATGTGTGGCAACGCCATCTCCATGACAACGTAAACAACTCAAAGATGGCCTCTGGTGCAGTACCAACACAGCCCTCTAGGGGCTCTGGCTCACAGGTTGGAAGGAGTGTCATCCCAGTTAAATTGTTTAAAAACTATGATTATCTATGAAATAAATTAATTCAGGTACAACTCCAGCTTGGTTGGAGTGAAAATCTGATCCTTTGTGAATAAAATGAAGAACTTCTGTTTTAAATCAGGTGTCATATCTTGTCTTCATTGATATACCTGAGTTATTCATCATATGGAAGAGAAAATACAGCAAAATAAACACAGGAGGTGTATTTAAGTAAGGAATTATATATATATATATATATATATATATATATATATATATATATATATATATATATATATATATATCAGGGCTTGTTTGCTCACCGGCCACTGTGGCTAGTGGTTTTCCCGAGTCACTAGCCATTCAGCCTTTTCACGAGCCACAATTTTGTTGCCAGAAAATCGCAGTTTTTTCTTCACCATGATACGTTAAAGTTCGGAATATCTAGATTTAATTATGAATGGCAGCGTATAATGTATCTCTGCAGTAGCACTCAAGTGTTCAGTGCTGTTAAGGTAGCTCCCTATATAAAAACATGCAACCAATTCAGACAAAAATATAAACAGAGTATTCTGTTTATTGAACTCAAATTCAAGCCCCTTACAATATGAAATATCATATAATATGAAAAATAACATTCAGTACAACTGAACTGATTCTAATATTAAAAGTCCAATTCAAAACATTTATCATTGAAAAACATTTGATGTTTTGATATGCAAGTATTATGTATTACCAAGTATTATTATGCATATTATGTATTATCTATTAATAGTGAGTGTGTGTGTGTCTGAACATGTGTAGAGAGAGACATTAAAATGTCCTCATTACATTCAGGGGAATTAGCTCAAGTGGTAGGCCCAATCCCAATTCTAATTTCTACCCCTCCCCCTCCCCCTTCCCCTCCGCCTTCCCCTTGGCCCTTCCCCTTGAAACTGAGCTACAAGGGATAGGGCTTGAAATTCAACCCTTACGTATTGGGATAGCCCTTCAACGATCGCATACGTCATCGCATACCTCCGTCAGCGTTTACGTTAGCAAAACGCGACCAAATGCGTCATTGGCTGCGACCAGCCGCTACAGTCAGAGCCAGAAATCTCTGCTGGCAGGGTGTGATTTGTTAACTAACACCACTGAATGGGATATCTTTGGCGCTTCGTGCACCACATCTGACAGAATGAGGTGTCAGAACACTCATGTAAACAATAAAAGCGAGAATAACAGAACAAAACGTACGCAGTAAAGCAACCGAAAACAATACTCACTCCCAAAGCTTTTTAGCAGCAGCTTGGATTTCAGAAATCGCTGCTCATTCTCAGCTCGAAAGCGAATCAAGCGGCGTGTTTCCTCTGGATAACAACTTAAAACACGTAAATAATGGAGAAAATACATTTATGACAATCTTTCGCCGCGGGAACCGCCATCTTTATGAAATCCGCATGAAATCTCGCTGAAATCCGCATGGCATTGTGGGAAATCACTCAAACCCCTTCGTTCGGAGTCAGCTCCAGGAAAATCTCCGTTTGGAGGGGTACAGAAGCCCTCCCCCTTCCCCTACCCCTCCGCGTTAACTGGGATTGGGATACCCCTACCCCTTCACGTGAACGCGCAAAATGGAGGGGAAGGGCCAAGGGGTTGGTCCAAGGGGTGAAATGGGATTCGGCCGTAGCGTGCTTGCTTAGTATGTAAGTGATAGTGGGATCAATGCCCACATTCTCCAAAACAGCAACTGCCCCCTTGCTTGCATTTTCTTAATTTCCTGAGGGAACCCGCCCAAAGGGATCAATAAAGTTTTATCTAATCTAATCATCAGATGAATCTGAATGGTCCATGAAAAATGGTCTTCGTGACCTGAGGCTTCCAGCAGGCCATAAGTTGATAGCTGGGGTGAGATCAACTTTACAATCGTGTGAACGTTTCTAAACAGCAGTTCCATCCTCTCCAGCTCAGCCGACTTCATGACAGCCAGGGACTTGAAAGCAATGCTGTCCTGTAGTGAACCAGCCGTCTTCGCCAGTTCTGATGTTATAGTACCGATGTGTGCATTTGACTTTTCATGGTCCTTCTATAGTTTCGAGTTTAAAATTACTGGTGCCTGTCTTTGCCAGACTTTCTACAGTCTTCGCAGTACATGGTATTTTCGGTTTTGCTATGAACTAGCCAATCTCACCCGAACTTCCATTTGTCATTGAACTGTTTTATCTTCCTATTAGTATCTTGTTCATCTCCATGGCCGCAGCCAGCTCTGAGGCCCCCGCGGTCCGGACTGTGGTCATTTTTAAGAGCTGAAAATACATTTGTACGCTAAATATTCAACTGGATAAAAAAATAAAGAATATTAAAACGTCTCCGTAAAAAGTGCATTGTTAATTATGCTAAACGTTAATTCTGTCATCTGTGCTTGTTTCGTGCGTGCGGCTCTGAGACCAAGAACACAAAAACGAATGAGTGCACGACTCGGGGGAGGAACGTAGTGCAGGAGACACAGGGTTTCCATGATAACCATCAGTGCACTTTCATGAAGCTGTTAAATTTACATTTTCGAAGCAGCGTAGTTGTAGCCTACCTTGTTTGAGATTTTAAAAATAAATCATTCAATAAGCCAAAGCAATAGAGTGGAAAGTTTAAACTTATGTTTGCCTTGGATAACTTTGCCTAAAACATGGTGGTGTACAGTATACTGATTTTTTTCCCAGAATGTTTTTTTTTTTTGTGTAGGTGTAATGGATGCCAGATTGTTAATGTATCTTACAGTGCCTTGCAAAAGTATTAATACCCCTTGAACTTTTTCACATTTTTCCACCTTACAACCACGAACTTAAAAGTTTTTTATTGAGATTTTATGTGATAGACCAACACAGAGTAGCACATAATTGTGAAGTGAAATGAAAATTATAAATGGTCTTCAAAATTTTAAACAAATAAAAATCTGAAAAATGTGATGTGCATTAGTATTCAGCCCCCTGCATCAATACTTTGTAGAGCCACCTTTTGCTGCAATTACAGCTGCAAGTCTTTTGTGGTATGTCTCTACCAGCTTTGCACATCTAGACACTGAAATTTTTGCTCATTCTTTGCAAAATAGCTCAAGCTCAGCCAGATTGGATGGAGAGCGTCTGTGAACAGCAATTTTCAAGTCTTGCCACAGATGCTCAATGGGATTTAGGTCTGGACTTTGACTGGGCCATTCTAACACATGAATATTCTTTGATCTAAACCATTCCATTGTAGCTCTGGCTGTATGTTTAGGGTCATTGTCTTGCTGGAAGGTGAATCTCCTTCCCAGTCTCAAGTCTTTTGCAGCCTCCAACAGGTTTTCTTCCAGGATTGCCCTGTATTTAGCTCCATTCATCTGCCCATCAACTCTGACCAGCTTCCCTGTCCCTGCTGAAGAAAAGCATCCCCATAGCATGATGCTGCCACCACCATGTTTCACAGTGGGGATGGTGTGTGCAGGGTGATGAGCAGTGTTAATTTTCCGCCACACATAGTGCTTTGCATTTAGGCCAAAAGTTCAACTTTGGTCTCATCTGACCAAAGCACCTTCTTCCACATGTTTGCTGCGTCCCCTACATGGCTTCTTATGCCTGTCTTTCAACAATGTCTTTCTTCTTGCCACTCTTCCAAAAAGGCCAGATTTGTGGAGTGTACGACTTATAGTTGTCCTGTGCACAGATTCTCCCACCTGAGCTGTGGATTTCTGCAGCTCCTCCAGAGTGATCATGGGCCTCTTGGCTGCTTCTCTGACCAGTGCTCTCCTTGCTCGCTCTGTCAGTTTAGGTGGACGGCCATGTCTTGGTAGGTTTGCAGTTGTGCCATACTTTTTCCATTTTTGAATGATGGATTGAATAGTGCTTCTTGAGATGTTCAGAGCTTGGGATATTTTTTATAACCTAACCCTGCTTTAAACTTCTCCAGAACTTTATCCCTGACCTGTCTGGTGAGTTCTTTGGTCTTCATGATGCTGTTTGTTCGTCAGTGTTCTCTAACAACCCACTGAGGCCTTCACAGAACAAGTGTATTTATGCTGAGAGTAAATTACACACAGTAGGACTCTATTAACTAATTAGATGACTTCTGAAGGCAATTAATTGCACTGGATTATATTTAAAGGTATCAGAGTACAGGGGGCTGAATACTAATGCACACCACATTTTTCAGATTTTTATTTGTTTAAAATTTTGAAGACCATTTATCATTTTTGTTTCACTTCACAATTATGGGCTACTCTGTGTTGGTCTATCACATAAAATCTCAATAAAAAACTTTTAAGTTTGTGGTTGTAAGGTGGAAAAATGTGAAAAACTTCAAGGGGTATGAATACTTTTGCAAGGCACTGTAGTTCCATAGGGTACATGGTTAGGGTATCTTTTGTCCTCATTGCTTGGGCCAGATCAAACCATTAAACAAGTTTAAATTATTCTTACTCTTGCCACATACATGATTTTTTTTTCAAAACTGATGATATTCAGTTCAAACACCATTAAAAGTAATTTCAGGAATAGATCTCTTGTGTGATGTGTAATTCACCCCGCTCATTTAAATATGTCGAACATCACGGACCTCGGTGATTTTAAAATGCTGCTTCTGGCCCTGCTCATCTCTGCTCCTTTTTCCCTGAGCAGCAGGGTTTGAAACTCCAGCTATGTGCCGCCACATAGTGCGCTTGTCAGTCGTCAGCAACTTTTGTTGCTTCGTTCATTAACCGCAGGTTACCGTATCACTGATTTTATCTGAGACGTTAACGAACGTTCTAAATAATTCTAACATGTTGTGTCAGAATGTTTATGCAGGTGCTCATGGGAGTTGTAGGCGTGTAATATTACATTGCAATGCGTTTATTATATCAGATGCCTTCAGAGAAAACTACAATTAAAATATATTGTCATACCACAGTATAAACCACCCGCCAAAGTGGCTAGTGGGACTAAAGTCATTACCTGCCAAAGCTGAATTTTACCCGCATTTGGCGGGTGGGCGGGTGCTAATGTAAAGCCCTGATATATATATATATATATATATATATATATATATATATATATATATATATATATATATATATATAATCTCCTTCTCAACCCCGGCGGGGGGTGGTATCCATGTCATCCTCAAGCTCGGGTCCTCTACCAGAGGCCTGGGAGTTTGAGGGTTCTGCGCAGTATCTTCGATGTTCCTAGTACTGCACTCTTTTGGACTAAGGCTTCAGATGTTGTTCCTGGGATTTGCTGGAGCCACTCTCCCAGTTTGGGGGTTACTGCCCCAAGTGCCCCCACTACCACGGGGACCACGCAACCCTTGACCTTCCACATCCGTTCCAGCTGCTCTTTCAACCCTTGATACTTCTTAAGTTTCTCATGTTCCTTCTTCTTGATGTTGGCATCAGCTGGGATCGCCACATCTATCACCACCACCCTCTTCTGCTCTTTGTCCACCACCACTATGTCCGGTTGGTTAGCCAGGATCTGTTTGTCAGTCTGGAAGCTGAAGTCCCACAGAACCTTGGCCCTGTTGTTCTCAGCCACCTTCTGTGGTATGGCCCATTGGGACTTGGGTACTTCTATTCCATACTGGTTGCAGATGTTCCTGTATACTATCCCAGCCACTTGGTTGTGCCTCTCCATGTACGCTGATCCAGCTAGCATCTTACACCCTGCTACTATGTGCTGGACTGTTTCAGGGGCTTCTTTGCACAGTCTGCATCTTGGGTCTGATCTACTCTGGTAGATCCTGGCCTCTAGGGCTCTTGTGCTTATGGCCTGTTCTTGTGCTGCCATGATTAGTGCCTCTGTGCTGTCTGTCAGTCCTGCATTATCCAGCCACTGGTAGGATTTCTTGATATCAGCCACTTCCTCTATCTGACGGTGGTACATGCCATGTAGGGGTTTGTCTCTCCAGGTTGTCTGTTCCTCCTCCTCCTCTGCACTCTCATCAGGGTTCTGCTGCCTGAGACATTCACTTAGCAGTTCATCCTTTGGGGCCATCTTTCTGATGTATTCTCGGATTTTCGATGTTTCATCCTGGCCCGTGGTCTTGACGCTCACTAGCCCTTGGCCTCCCTCTTTCCGCTTAGTGTATAGTCTCAGGGTGCTGGACTTGGGGTGGAACCCTCCATGCATGGTGAGGAGCTTTCTAGTCTTGATATCTGTGGCTTCTATCTCCTCCTTTGGCCAGTTTATGATACCAGCGGGGTATCTGATGACTGGTAGTGCGTACATGTTGATGGCTCGGACCTTGTTCTTACCATTCAGCTGACTTTTCAGGACCTGCCTTACTCTCTGGAGGTATTTGGCTGTGGTTGACTTCCTTGTGGCCTCTTCATGGTTTCCATTAGCCTGTGGAATGCCAAGGTACTTGTAGCTGTCTTGGATATCACCTATGTTGCCCTCTGGTAGGTCAATCCCCTCAGTCCGGATCATCTTGCCTCTCTTTGAGACCATCCGGCCACACTTGTCCAATCCGAATGACATCCCTATGTCATCGCTGTAGATCCGGGTGGTGTGGATCAGCGAGTCTATTTCTCGCTCGTTCCTGGCATACAGCTTGATGTCATCCATGTAGAGCAGGTGGCTGATTATTGCCCCACTACGGAATCGGTACCCATAGCCACTCTTCGTGATGATCTGACTGAGGGGGTTCAGGCCTATGCAGAACAGCAGTGGTGATAGCGCATCTCCTTGGTATATGCCGCACTTGATGTTGACTTGGGCAATGGGTTTTGAGTTGGCCTCTAGGGTTGTCTTCCACATTTCCATTGAGTTCTGGATGAAGGTCTTTAGGTTCCTGTTGATCTTATACAGTTCCAGACATTCCAGTATCCATGTGTGTGGCATTGAGTCATAGGCTTTCTTGTAGTCAATCCAGGCAGTGCACAGGTTGGTCTGTCTCTTCTTATAGTCTCGGGCGACTGTTCTATCGACCAGTAGCTGGTGGTTGGCTCCTCTGGTGTTACTGCCAATTCCTTTCTGTGCGTCGCTCATGTATTGAGCCACATGCTTACTCATTTTTGCCGCAATGATGCCTGACAGGGCCTTCCATGTTGTGCAGAGACAGGTAATTGGTCGGTAGTTGGATGGGATGGGTCCCTTATGGGGGTCCTTCATGATTAGGACTGTCCTGCCTTGGGTTAGCCATTCTGGGTGGGTTCCATCCCTCAGCAGCTGGTTCATCTGTGCTGCTAGGCGTTCATGGAGTGCAGTTAGCTTCTTCAGCCAGTACGTATGGATCATATCAGGGCCTGGTGCTGTCCAGCTCTTCATCTTTGACACTCTTTCTTGGACGTCTGCCATTGAGATGGTTACTGGTTCTTGTTCTGGGAGGTTGCTGTGGTCAGCTCTTAGGTCCACTAACCATTGGGCATCGGTGTTGTGTGATGCCTTTCTTTCCCATATGTCTTTCCAGTATTTTTCCACCTCAGCTCTTGGTGGGTCTGACCGGTTGTTGTTCCCCTGCCACTGAGAGTACACCTTGGCTAGTTCAGTGGAGAACAGCTTGTTTATTCTCCTGGCCTCTCCCTCCTTGGTGTATCTCTTCAACCGGGTGGCCAGAGCTGTTAGTCGCTGTTTGGCAGTTTCGAGTGCCTCTGGAATGGAGAGTGAGTTGTACTTCCTGGATGCCCCTTTATTCACCATGTTCCCTTTCTGTAGTTCAGCTAGCTGGCTAACTTCTCTCCGTGCTGCCTTTATCTTGGCCTCTAATCGTCTCTTCCATGGTGGATACTGTTTGTTATGTCCCAAGCCCACCTTGTGTCCAAGCATCTCCATGATTACTGTTGCTGTACTGTGTATCAGCTTGTTGGTCTCAGTGATGGTTCTTGTGGAGATTGTCTTCAGAGCAGCATTCACATCTACTAGTAGATCTTCTGAAGGTACTTGGCAAGTCAGCTTCGGTATTCGTCGGGGGCTCCAGGTTTCCAGTTGGGTCACGATCTTCCTTCTCAGGTCAGCAGCTCTTGTGTTGAGGCTGTTAGTTGTTGGGGCTTGGTACCCAATCTCTGGTTGTGGGGATGATGACATCTCCCCGCTGACCTGTCTTCCTGGCTCCCCCTTGCCGTAGCATCGTTGTTGTATTTCATTAATCTCTAGTTGTGATAGTAGATTTTATATATATATATATATATATATATATATATATATATATATATATATATATATATATATATAAGTTAATACTGGCTAAAACAGGAAAGTGTCAGCATGAACTTTTTCAGCAGTTTGTACTGTAGTAGCTCTTCTGTGGGGTTGGACCATATGGGCTAGCCTTCGTACCCCATGTGAATCAATGAGCCGTCAACGCCCATGATCCTGTCGCTGGTTCACCAGTTGTCCTTCCTTGGACCACTTTTGGTAGGTACAAACCATTGCATACCGGGAACACCCCACAAGATGTGCCATTTTGGAGATGCTCAGACCTAGTCATCTCTCCATCACAATTTGGCCCTTGTCAAAGTCGTTCAGATCCTTACGCTTGCCCATTTTTCCTGCTTCCAACACATCAACTTCAAGAACTGACTTTTCTCTTGCTGCCTAATATATCCCACCCCTTGATAGGTGCCACTGTAATGAGATAATCAATATCATTCGCTGTACCTGTCAGTGCTTTTACAACCCTGATTCCAAAAAAGTTGGGACAAAGTACAAATTGTAAAAAAAAAAAAAATGGAATGCAATAATTTACAAATCTCAAAAACTGATATTGTATTCACAATAGAACATAGACAATATATCAAATGTCGAAAGTGAGACATTTTGAAATTTCATGCCAAATATTGGCTCACTTGAAATTTCATGACAGCAACACATCTCAAAAAAGTTGGGACAGGGGCAATAAGAGGCTGGAAAAGTTAAAGGTACAAAAAAGGAACAACTGGAGGACCAAATTGCAACTCATTAGGTCAATTAGCAATAGGTCATTAACATGACTGGGTATAAAAAGAGCATTTTGGAGTGGCAGCGGCTCTCAGAAATAAAGATGGGAAGAGGATCACCAATCCCCCTAATTCTGCGCCGACAAATAGTGGAGCAATATCAGAAAGGAGTTCGACAGTGTAAAATTGCAGAGTTTGAACATATCATCATCTACAGTGCATAATATCATCAAAAGATTCAGAGAATCTGGAAGAATCTCTGTGCGTAAGGGTCAAGGCTGGAAAACCATACTGGGTGCCCGTGATCTTCGGGCCCTTAGATGGCACTGCATCACATACAGGCATGCTTCTGTATTGGAAATCACAAAATGGGCTTAGGAATATTTCCAGAGAACATTATCTGTGAACACAATTCACCGTGCCATCTGCCGTTGCCAGCTAAAACTCTACAGTTCAAAGAAGAAGCCGTATCTAAACATGATCCAGAAGCGCAGATGTCTTCTCTGGGCCAAGGCTCATTTAAAATGGACTGTGGCAAAGTGGAAAACTGTTCTGTGGTCAGACGAATCAAAATTTGAAGTTCTTTATGGAAATCAGGGACACCGTGCCATTCGGACTAAAGACGAGAAGGATGACCCAAGTTGTTATCAGCGCTCAGTTCAGAAGCCTGCATCTCTGATGGTATGGGGTTGCATTAGTGCGTGTGGCATGGGCAGCTTACACATCTGGAAAGACACCATCAATGCTGAAAGGTATAGCCAGGTTCTAGAGCAGCATATGCTCCCATCCAGACGACGTCTCTTTCAGGGAAGACTTTGCATTTTCCAACATGACAATGCCAAACCACATACTGCATCAATTACAGCATCATGGCTGCGTAGAAGAAGGGTCCGGGTACTGAACTGGCCAGCCTGCAGTCCAGATCTTTCACCCATAGAAAACATTTGGCGCATCATAAAACGGAAGATACGACAAAAAAGACCTAAGACAGTTGAGCAACTAGAATCCTACATTAGACAAGAATGGGTTAACATTCCTATCCCTAAACTTGAGCAACTTGTCTCCTCAGTCCCCAGACGTTTACAGACTGTTGTAAAGAGAAAAGGGGATGTCTCACAGTGGTAAACATGGCCTTGTCCCAACTTTTTTGAGATGTGTTGTTGTCATGAAATTTAAAATCACCTAATTTTTCTCTTTAAATGATACATTTTCTCAGTTTAAACATTTGATATGTCATCTATGTTCTATTCTGAATAAAATATGGAATTTTGAAACTTCCACATCATTGCATTCCGTTTTTATTTACAATTTGTACTTTGTCCCAACTTTTTTGGAATTGGGGTTGTAATTTTATGGCTGTTGAGTGTGTGTGTGTGTGTGTGTGTGTGTGTGTGTGTGTCCAGAATATATTCATATGTATGGTATGTATACCTATAGTTAGTCAAGGTACGTATGAGAACAAGAGTGCAAATGGTAGTAAAATAAATAGTAGCTGTGCATAATACTAGTCTGCTATAAAAAGCAAATGAAGCAGCAGTACAAAGTAGCATTTAAAATAAAACAATTGCAATTAAGAAGAAGAATAAAACCTGAGGCACTCCCTCAATAAGTATCAAAAGCCTTGATACTGACTACATGCTTCTTCTCTTTAAAATTACAATTAAAGAGAAGTAATTAGAAGTAGTAGTATGTGTAGTGTTTGTTTGTGTTTTTGATTATTTCTCTTTTTTGATACATTTGATTTACAAAGAGTGTTAATATTAATAGTATTAGACCAGCGACATTAGTGACTCTCAGGTCTTGAGCTGCAGTTCATTCAGAGACTCCCCTGACCAGGAGAAACCACTTGGCAGTTTTCACAAGTGACCGCGAGATGGCGGTATGATCACGTGCCACGTATTTCTGTGGGCTACAAATAAAACTGTTCATTATCTACACGCCACCACTGGAACTGAGCAGTCTGCAGACTACACAGCTGTACTGCACCGCAGCAGGGCATCACTGTGGGAGTAGCGTGTGATTGGCACCATTTTGACACCGCAGACCCAATAATTACACGTTTGACTTTAGTCAGGTTAAATAGAGTATAAGCCTAAGAGTTGGAGGGCAGTTTTTTTTTATCTGTCTGTCTGTCTGTTTGTTTGTTTGTTTGTTTGTTTGTTTGTTTTAATGAGCTCTTGTTTACTTATTGATCTTATAGCATCCTTTCATTAGAGTTTTAATTCTATATGACCAAATCCGTTGATTTTTCTATCATGTTTTGCAGTGGCGAGTGATGTTAATTGTAAACATTTAACTACAGTAACTGATGTTAAATTGACGTTCAGTTTAAAAGAGTAAAGTAGACAGATCTGTTTTTTAGGACAATAACAAAAGGTTAGCCTATTTCCCATAAAATATTTTGCCCAAGTAATGCATATACAGTGTTTTCATATGTAAAGCTCAACTATAAGATAGACTCTAGACCGTTTATGAGCTAGACTATAGACTTGTTTATAAACGAGACTATAAACTGTTTATAAACAAGACTATAAACTGTTTATGATATAGACTATAAACTTTTTATAAACGAGACTATAAACTCTTTATAAAGGAGACTATAAACTGTTTATTATATAGACTATAAACTCTTTATAAAGGAGACTATAAACTGTTTATGATATAGACTATAAACTCTTTATAAAGGAGACTATAAACTGTTTATTATATAGACTATAAACTCTTTATAAACGAGACTATAAACTGTTTATGATATAGACTATAAACTCTTTATAAAGGAGACTATAAACTGTTTATTATATAGACTATAAACTCTTTATAAAGGAGACTATAAACTGTTTATGATATAGACTATAAACTCTTTATAAAGGAGACTATAAACTGTTTATTATATAGACTATAAACTCTTTATAAACGAGACTATAAACTGTTTATGATATAGACTATAAACTCTTTATAAAGGAGACTATAAACTGTTTATGATATAGACTATAAACTCTTTATAAACGAGACTATAAACTGTTTATGATATAGACTATAAACTCTTTATAAACGAGACTATAAACTGTTTATGATATAGACTATAAACTCTTTATAAAGGAGACTATAAACTGTTTATTATATAGACTATAAACTCTTTATAAACGAGACTATAAACTGTTTATGATATAGACTATAAACTCTTTATAAAGGAGACTATAAACTGTTTATTATATAGACTATAAACTCTTTATAAAGGAGACTATAAACTCTTTATAAAGGAGACTATAAACTGTTTATTATATAGACTATAAACTCTTTATAAAGGAGACTATAAACTGTTTATTATATAGACTATAAACTCTTTATAAAGGAGACTATAAACTGTTTATGATATAGACTATAAACTCTTTATAAAGGAGACTATAAACTGTTTATTATATAGACTATAAACTCTTTATAAACGAGACTATAAACTGTTTATGATATAGACTATAAACTCTTTATAAACGAGACTATAAACTGTTTATTATATAGACTATAAACTCTTTATAAAGGAGACTATAAACTGTTTATTATATAGACTATAAACTCTTTATAAAGGAGACTATAAACTGTTTATGATATAGACTATAAACTCTTTATAAAGGAGACTATAAACTGTTTATGATATAGACTATAAACTCTTTATAAACGAGACTATAAACTGTTTATGATATAGACTATAAACTCTTTATAAAGGAGACTATAAACTGTTTATGATATAGACTATAAACTCTTTATAAACGAGACTATAAACTGTTTATGATATAGACTATAAACTCTTTATAAAGGAGACTATAAACTGTTTATTATATAGACTATAAACTCTTTATAAACGAGACTATAAACTGTTTATGATATAGACTATAAACTCTTTATAAACGAGACTATAAACTGTTTATGATATAGACTATAAACTCTTTATAAACGAGACTATAAACTGTTTATGATATAGACTATAAACTCTTTATAAACGAGACTATAAACTGTTTATGATATAGACTATAAACTCTTTATAAACGAGACTATAAACTGTTTATGATATAGACTATAAACTCTTTATAAACGAGACTATAAACTGTTTATGATATAGACTATAAACTCTTTATAAACGAGACTATAAACTGTTTATGATATAGACTATAAACTCTTTATAAACGAGACTATAAACTGTTTATGATATAGACTATAAACTCTTTATAAACGAGACTATAAACTGTTTATGATATAGACTATAAACTCTTTATAAACGAGACTATAAACTGTTTATGATATAGACTATAAACTCTTTATAAACGAGACTATAAACTGTTTATGATATAGACTATAAACTCTATAAACGAGACTATAAACTGTTTATGATATAGACTATAAACTCTTTATAAACAAGACTATAAACTGTTTATGATATAGACTATAAACTCTTTATAAACGAGACTATAAACTGTTTATGATATAGACTATAGGCTGTTTATAAACAAGACTATAAACTTTATAAATGAGACTATAGGCTGTTTATAAACGAGACTATAAACTGTTTATAAACGAGACTATAGACTATGATATAGACTATAGACTGTTTATAAAAGAGACTATAAACTGTTTATAAATGAGACTATAGACAGTATGATATAGACTATAGACTTTATAAACGAGACCATAGACTGTTTATCATATTGACTATAGACTGTTTATAAATGAGACTATGGATTGTTTATGAGATAAACTATGGAATGTTTATGACATAGACTATAGACTGTTTATAACTGAGACTATGGATTGTTTATGAGAAACTATGGACTGTTTATAGACTATAGACTGTTTATAAGTGAGACCATAGGCTGTTTATGACATAGTCATATCATAAACAGTTTATAGTCTATCGACTGTTTATGATATAGACTATAGACTGTTTATAAACAAGACTATGGACTGTTTATGAGATAAACTATGGAATGTTTATGACAGACTATAGACTGTTTATAAACGAGACTATAGACTGTTCATCGTATTGACTATAGACTGTTTATAAACGAGACTATGGATTGTTTATGAGATAAACTATGGACTGTTTATGATATAGACTATAGACTGTTTATAAGTGAGACTATAGACTGTTTATAATATGACTATCGACTGTTTTTGATATAGACTATAGACTGTTTATAAACGAGGCTATGGACTGTTTATGATATGACTATAGACCGTTTTTAAATGAGACTATAGACTGTTTATGATATGACTATAAACTGTTTATAAACGAGACTATAGACTGTTTATGATATAGACTATAAACTGTTTATAAACGAGACTATAAACTGTTTATAATATAGACTATAAACTGTTTATAAACGAGACTATAAACTGTTTATGATATAGACTATAAACTGTTTATAAACCAGACTATAAACTGTTTATGATATAGACTATAGACTGTTTATAAACGAGACTATAAACTTTATAAATGAGACTATAGGCTGTTTATAAACAAGACTATAAACTGTTTATAAAAGAGAATATAGACTATGATATAGACTATAGACTGTTTATAAAAGAGACTATAAACTGTTTATAAACGAGACTATAGACTATGATATAGACTATAGACTGTTTATAAAAGAGACTATAAACTGTTTATAAATGAGACTATAGACTGTATGATATAGACTATAGACTTTATAAATGAGACCATAGACTGTTTATCATATTGACTATAGACTGTTTATAAATGAGACTATGGATTGTTTATGAGATAAACTATGGACTGTTTATAGACTATAGACTGTTTATAAGCGAGACTATAGGCTGTTTATGACATAGTCATATCATAAACAGTTTATAGTCTATCGACTGTTTATGATATAGACTGTTTATAAACAAGACTATGGACTGTTTATGAGATAAACTATGGAATGTTTATGACAGACTGTAGACTGTTTATAAACGAGACTATAGACTGTTCATCATATTGACTATAGACTGTTTATAAATGAGACTATGGATTGTTTATGAGTTAAACTATGGACTGTTTATGATATAGACTATAGACAGTTTATAAGTGAGACTATAGACTGTTTATGACAGACTATAGACTGTTTATAATATGACTATCGACTGTTTATAAACGAGACTATGGACTGTTTATGATATGACTATAGACCGTTTTTAAATGAGACTATAGGCTGTTTATGATATGACTATAAACTGTTTATAAACAAGACTATAGACTGTTTATAAATGAAACTATGGACTATGATATAGACTATAAACTGTTTATAAATGAGACTATGGACTGTTTATGATATAGGCTATAGACTGTTTATTATATGACTATAGACTATTTATAAACGAGCCTATGGACTGTTTATGATATAGACTATAGACTTTATAAATGAGACTATAGACTATTTATAAATGAGACTATGGACTGTTTATGATATAGACTATAGACTGTTTATAATCGAGTCTATAGACTATTTATAAATGAGACTATGGACTTTTTATGATATAGACTATAAACTATTTATAAACAAGACTATGGACTGTTTATGATATAGACTATAAACTATTTATAAACGAGACTATGGACTGTTTATGATCTAGACTATAGACTTTTTATGAGATAGACTACACAGTAAATTTGCCAGTGTAAAATATGCAGTGTCAATGTATTTTAACCGCGTGGGTTTCCTCCGGGTGCTCCGGTTTCCCCCACAGTCCAAAGACATGCAGGTTAGGTTAACTGGTGACTCTAAATTGACCGTAGGTGTGAATGTGAGTGTGAATGGTTGTCTGTGTCTATGTGTCAGCCCTGTGATGACCTGGCGACTTGTCCAGGGTGTACCCCGCCTTTCGCCCGTAGTCAGCTGGGATAGGCTCCAGCTTGCCTGCGACCCTGTAGAACAAGATAAAGCAGCTAGAGATAAGGAGATGAGAGACCTTTTGTGCCACAGCTTATAGTGCTGTGTTGTGGATCATAATGTTGATTTCAGTTTGCTCTCTTTGCAGATACCATCATGTTAATCAAAACCAGAATCTACAATACACAGAAATACGTCAAGATAAACGAGCCAAGCCTCGAGGAACTCTTAAATTCTGGTAAGCCACAGTCAGTATGACACTGTCAGTTACACACCGTTGTTAAAACTGAAGGAACTAAGAGTGTTGGTGTGTTCATCCTTTTTAAAATTGAAAATAATCGTTGTCTTCACCTTTTTGGCAAGCTACCCTATGGGCATGTTTAGGGGTCAGCAATTAAGATCTGAGTTATGTGGTTGGTTTAGTTGAGTTGTATTTACAGTTGTACACCATTGAAAGATTCAATGCCTGGCAGCATCAGTGCATTAATAGCATGTTAGCACCTCAGACCATGCTACTAATGCACTGATGTGTTTTTGGAGAATGGCCTTGGTTAATCTTGAGCATTTTGTATGGATTGAAATCTTGTTTGTTTGTTTTTTTGGTCATAGCTTTCTTGAAGTTCTCAGTTCCACCAGTCAGTGAAGGTGTCAAGGTTTTTGATGAAACAGGAACTGAGGTGGATGCGTAGGTCTTCTCTGACATAGCGCAGCAGCCCAACACTGGCATACTTACCATCAAATTTGATGACGGTATAATTGCTCTTTATTGATTCTATTTAAGTCACTATAATCAATGTAATGTACTGATAAATTGCTTTTTTATTGTTAAAAAAATAAAACAAATTGGTGTTATTTTGTCCTGTCTCTTTCTCCTGAACTACAGATTTCAAGGAATTTTTGTCCAGCAGTTCCCAAGAAACAAATTCCAGTGCACTGTCTGCTGGCAGTAGTAGTGATGACACAGTCATCCTTGATTTTTATTTTATGTTTACTTTTAATGCCAATAATTCATGTTTTCTTTGAATAAATTGGTATTAAGTTATGGATATAATTGTGTTTGTTTGTTTGTTTGTTTGTTTGTTTGTTTGTTTGTTTGTTTGTTTGTTTCCCCCTGCAAACATATTAAGTTTTGTGTCATAGCTCTACATGGTGAGCCACAACACTGGGACTACACAAGTAGATCATGTGTAACACTGGTAGGAGTCAGTTAAAAATCAACACTCTCTGGAGTAATTTCTTAATCAACATGTAGTGTTAAGTAGGTTTAACATTGGAAAAGTTACTTCTTAACACTTAACTCTTCAGTGTTGAATGTAAATAACACTATGGGTGTTACTTCTCACATAGTGTAAAACTTGAGTGACATTTCTTAGAAAGAAGAAGAAAGAAGAAACCTTTATTTGTCACATGCACACTTCAAGCACAGTGAAATTCATCCTCTGCATTTAACCCATCTAAAGCAGTGAACACACGCACACACACACTCAGAGCAGTGGGCAGCCACACCAGAGCACCCGGGGAGCAGTCAGGGGTTAGGTACCTTGCTCAAGGGCACCTCAGCCCAAGGCCGCCCCACGTCAACCTAACCTGCATGTCTTTGGACTGTGAGGGAAACCGGAGCACCCAGAGGAAACCCATGCAGATACGGGGAGAACATGCAAACTCCACACAGAAAGGCCCTCGCCGGCAGTGTAGTGTAAAATATGAACTCTTACCAGAGTAAAATTGACTCTGGAAATTTAACTCTATGTTCAGTGTACATTTTATACTCTGTAGATAGGGAGCATATGTTCACTGAGGTAGTGTTGAAATTAACTCTTTAAGTGTTATATTAACATTGGTGATTTTACTGTGTATAGACTGTTTATGATATAGACTATGGACTGTTTATGATATGACTATAGACTGTTTATAAACGAGACTATAGACTGTTTATGATATGACTGAGACTATAGACTGTTTATAAACGAGACTATGGACTGTTTATGATATAGACTATAAACTGTTTATGAGATAGACTATGGACTGTTTATGATAGGACTATAGACTGTTTATAAACAAGACTATAGACTATTTATGATATAGACTATAAATTGTTTATAAACGAGACTATGGACTGTTTATAAATGAGACTATGGACTGTTTATGAGATAGACTATAGACTTTATAAACGAGACTATGGACTGTTTAAGATATAGACTATAAACTCTTTATGAGATAGACTATATTCTGTTTATGATATAGACTATGGACTGTTTATGATATAGTGTAGGGGCACCGCATTGTTCATAATTCACAGCCAGCTATTAGGTGTTCAATTGAAATGATTGTTTCTGTCACGTCCTGCATTACCTGTTGAGTCATTGTTTTGCTCTTTACTGTGTCGCGTTATGATGACATCGGTTGGCGCATCTAGACTTTTCATATAAAACTGACATGCAGTAAGTTTTGAGAGGATTAAAGTTTTCCCGAGTTCGGGCTTTTAAACCCATCTGCTGTGTCTGTGTCTCCCCACTGTGTCAACACCTTTACACTGGTGACCCCGACGACTCTTTGGATGGTAATCCTAAGAGTTTTTTTCTTTTTCTTTTTTTTTTACTACGATGGAGGCTAACGCTGTTGCGCTCAAGCTACCGGAGTTTTGGGAAGGTCATGCGGCGGTGTGGTTTGCTCAAGTGGAGGCTCAATTCACGATCAGACGGATAATGGATGATGCAACGAGATATTACTATGTGGTCACAGCCCTGGGTAGCTCAACCGCTGTCAGAGTCATGAGTTTGCTACAGAATCCTCCGGCTGGGGATAAATATGGCAGCCTTAAAGCACTTTTGCTGGGGACTTTCGAACTGAACGATTCCGAACGAGCCCGCCGTTTGCTTTCATTGAGCGGTTTGGGTGACGCAAAGCCTTTGGAACTGATGGACCACATGCTATATCTCCTCGGCAAACATGAGCCTTGTTTTATCTTCAGGGAGCTCTTCCTTCAGCAGCTGCCAGGGGAGGTGAGATCGGCGCTTGCTGGTTCTTCCATCAGTGATCCGCACGACCTGGCTAAGGAGGCAGATAAGTTTTTTTCTGTCATGCAGCACTGCAAGGCAGCTGTCCACCATTGTGCTGCAGAATCAGCGCCACCAGAGGGAGCTCTCGTCGCTGCAGCGCAACAAAGGAAGCAAGGCCTGTGTTTCTACCATGCTCGTTTCGGGCCCAAGGCTACGAAGTGCCGCCCACCCTACCGTTTCAAGGCATTGGGAAATGGGGGGGCTGGTGCTCATTTACAGCAATGAGCATCGGCCATGCAGGCGGTTTGCTGTTTGTCACAAATGCTGTTTCCGGACGTCATTTCCTCTGTGACACAGGTGCGCAGGTAAGCGTCTTGCCTGCTACAGACTTGGACATTCAGCAGGGTAAATGGGGTCCCGTATTGGAGGCCACGAACGGTAGCTCCATCCAGACTTTTGGTGAGCGCAGCACCGTGGTGTCTTTCGGTGGGCAACAGTTTACCTGGAACTTTGTGATGGCAAGAGTGTCCACGCCCCTACTGGGCACTGATTTCCTTTGCACTCGTGGCTTTCTGGTGGACGTTAGAAACCGATGACTGATCAACACAGAGACTTTTACCTCACTCCTTTGCACACGTAGCTGTTCCAGTTCGTCCTGTCTGTCCAGCACCTTTGCAGCAAATGAGTTCTCACGCCTCCTGAGGGAGTTCCCTGCCCTCACTCAACCAACTTTCTAATCCAGCGTGGTCAGACATGGTGTGGAGCACCACATAGCAACTGTTGGTCCCCCGGTTCATGTGTGCACTAGGCGCTTGGATCCTGGGAAGCTTGCCATTGCCAAAGCAGAGTTCGAGACGCTGGAGCACCTTGGCATCGTACGGCATTCTAACAGCCCTTGGGCTTCGCCATTACACATGGTTCAGAAGCCTGGTGGAGGATGGCGTCCGTGTGGTGACTACTGCCACTTGAATAAGGCCACTATACCCAACCGTTACCCTGTTCCTCATATTCAGGACTTTTCTGCCCGGTTGGCTGGTAAGGTCATTTTTTCAAAGGTGGACCTCATCCGTGGTTATCACCAGGTGCTGCTGCATCCACAGGACATTTCCAAGACCGCTGTCATCACTCCTTTTGGTTTGTTTGAATTCCTCCGCATGCCATTTGGGTTAAAAAATGCTGCTCAGACTTTTCAGCGACTCATGGACAGTATTCTGCACGACCTGCTGTTTGTTTTTGTGTACTTGGATGACATTCTCATTGCTAGTACTTCCAAGGCTGAACACCTGGTGCACCTCAGGGTTCTATTTCAGCGTTTGAGCAATCACGGACTGATCATGAACACAGTCAAGTGCCAGTTTGGTTTGTCTGCCATTGATTTCCTTGGCCACCATGTCACGAGCAAGGGCGCAGCTCCACTGACTGCGAAGGTGGAGGCCATATGCCAGTTCCCACGGCCGGTCACGGTCAGGGCCCTACAGGAGTTTCTAGGCATGGTGACTTTCTACCATCGTTTCGTCCCACATGCAACCCACCCCCTGCGTCCCCTCCCCTCTTAAGGGTAAGGCTGTTAAGCACACAGTTGACTGGACAGAGGAAAGGACTCAGGCATTTATGGACACCAAGACAGCCTTGGCCAATGCCATCATGCTAGCACACCCATCCCCGGATGCCCCTATTGCCATCACGACAGACACCTCTGACCATGCCGTCGGGGCCGTCCACGAACAGCTAGTTGATGGCGCTTGGCAGCCACTGGCCTTTTTCAGCTGACAGTTGCGCCCAGCTGAGAGGAAGTACAGCACGTTTGACCGAGAGCTGCTAGGCCTGTTCCTGGCCATACGACACTTTCGTTTCCCATTGGAAGGCCAAGCATTCACTGCTTTTGTGGACCACAAGCCCTTAACCTTTGCTATGGCCAAGGTTTCAGAGCCATGGTCTGCCCGGCAGCAGCGTCAGCTTTCCTTTATTTCGGAGTTCACAACGGATATCCGTCATGTGGCAGGGAAGGATAATCGTGTGGCGGACTGTCTCTCTCGTTGGTTTGCAGGGGCAGTGCATCTCGGGGTGGATTATGTCTGCATGGCGGCGGACCAGGTCCACAACACTGACGTTCAGGCATACAGGACTGCCATCAGTGGACTGCGTTTGGCGGATGTTCCTTTTGGCAATGCAGGTGTCACCCTGCTTTGTGATGTATCCACAGGTCAGGCCCGACCCATTGTTCCTGGCAGTTGGCGCAGGCAGGTGTTTGATGCGGTGCATGGCCTTTCCCACCCTGGCAGGAGAGCATCACAGAAGCTGGTGGCAGCAAAGTTTGTTTGGCATGGCCTCAAAAAGGATGTTCGTGACTGGGCCGCTGCCTGCCTCGAATGTCAGCGGGCTAAGGTGCACCGTCACTCCAAAGCCCCTCTTGAAACCTTTCTTGTCCTGGAGAGACATTTTGACCACGTACATGTGGACCTGGTGGGACCCTTGCCGACCTCCCGGGGCTTTTACGCACCTGCTCACTGTGGTTGACCGCACCACTCGTTGGCCCGAGGCCATTCCACTCCAGTCCATCTCCACGGCTGATGTTGCGCGGGCATTCCTGAGCACATGGGTAGCCCGTTTTGGCGTCCCTTCTGACATAACATCAGACCGCAGCTCGCAGTTCATGTCAGAGTTATGGGTTGCAGTCACCACAGCCTACCACCCACAAGCCAATGGACTATGTGAGCGGTTTCATCATTCATTGAAAGCCGCATTACGGGCAAGCCTCCATGACGAAAGTAGGGTGGATCATTTGCCTTGGGTAATGTTGGGGCTGCGGGCTGCTCCCAAAGAGGATCTACTTTCTTTTGCAGCCGAATTGGTCTATGGGCAGCCTCTGCGGGTGCCAGGTGATTTCTTGCCTGATGTTAGCCGCCCATGGTCTGCTGGTCAGCAGCGGCAGGCGCACCTCCAGGGTGCCCAGGTTTTTGCTCCAGTGCCCACCTCTCAGCACAGCATGCCATGTTCACAGCTCTTACCAGGATTGCAGGATGCAGCATATGTTTTCATCCATCATGATGCTGACTGCAGCCCCTTGTGCCCGCTCTACGATGGTCCATTCTGGGTGCTGGAAACGGGGGACAAATTTTTTGTCATCAACGTCGGGGGCAAGCGAGACCGGGTGTCAGCGGACCGCCTTAAACCCACTCACCTGGACTTGGATTCTCCGGTGGTGGTTGCCCAGCCCCCACGGCGGGGTCGTCCACCATCTACCATGCTTCCACAGTCCACAAACCCTGAACTTCCTGTTCCTGCGGCCCCAGCGCCTGAAGGCCAGAGTAGTTTTGGCCGAGCACTGTGCCCACCTCACCGGACGAACTTGTCTGTCTTTGTGAATTCTGGGGGGGGCATGTGTAGGGGCACCGCATTGTTCCTAATTCACAGCCAGATATTAGGTGTTCAATTGAAATGATTGTTTCTGTCACGTCCTGCATTACCTGTTGAGTTGTTGTTTTGCTCTTTACTGTGTCGTGTTATGACGATGTCGGTTGGTGCATCTAGACTTTTCATATAAAACTGACATGCAGTAAGTTTTGAGAGGATTAAAGTTTTCCCGAGTTTGGGCTTTTAAACCCATCTGCTGTGTCTGTGTCTCCCCACTGTGTCAACACCTTTACAATAGGCTATATTCTGTTTATGATATAGACTATATTCTGTTTATGATATAGGCTATGGACTGTTTATGATATAGACTATATTCTGTTTATGACATAGACTATGGACTTTTTTGATATAGACTATATTTTGTTTATGATATAGACTATGGACTGTTTATGATATAGACTATATTATGTTTATGATATAGACTATGGACTGTTTATGATATAGACTATATTCTGTTTATGATATAGACTATGGACTGTTTATAATATAGACTATATTCTGTTTATGATATAGACTATATTCTGTTTATGATATAGACTATATTCTGTTTATAACATAGACTATGGACTTTTTTGATATAGACTATATTTTGTTTATGATATAGACTATGGACTGTTTATGATATAGACTATATTCTGTTTATGATATAGACTATGGTCTGTTTATGATATAGACTATAGACTGTTTGTAGCCATGTAGTATATTAGACCTGTTCCACATAGCCAGGACATGCACTTATGTTTACTAACAGATCCACACACGACACGATATCACTCCATAATGTTTATTAAAGCCCCTTGAAGGATGCACGTGCACTCGAAGGCGCTTCCCTTCAGACTCTAATGAAATGTGTTTACTCGGGCTGGGCGGAGAAAAGCGCTGTTTTTAGCTGTTTCGCTTTCAAAGCCCTTCTGTGATTGGCTGCCGCCAGATGTCACTCAAGCGTGGGCGGTATCAGATGACCAATGATAGACGAGTTCCAGTAACGCCGCTTCCAGACCAGCGCTCGCTCTCAGTTTCACACTCACACGCACATATAGTGACAGGAGCGAGCACGCACGCACGCACACACACACACGCACGGAGTCCTCGCTTGGCCGGATCGCTGAAACTTTGACCACAACTTCATGATAAATAAAGCCTTCCGATGTCAGGCTGTGTCCGATTCTTCGCGCGCGAGCTCGGCTTCAGTGTCGGTTTGAGCGCGTTCCTCATGTAGGCTCGGGAGTGTTTACTTCTCAGCAAAGTTTCTTCTTCTTCACTGCTGCCCTTTTTCCTGTTTAATCCGCGCTCTTGTGAGTCACTCGCGCGCCGCCAACTCTATGTGACGTTGGGCGTTTTGTCGGTACCATGGCGGAAGCGGCCCAACAGCAACAACAGCAGCAGCTGGTCGACATCGACCCGGACTTTGAGCCCCTGTCGCGGCCCCGATCATGCACTTGGCCACTGCCCCGGCCCGAGTTCACCAACCCCGCCGACTCGAGCACCTCCTCACCGGCGCCGTCTGTCAAGCTCGAGCCGAGCGGCAATGCGGACTTCCTCACGAGCCTCAGCCTGCTGGAGGAATCCGAGGACTATGCTGACGAGAAGCCGCTTGTCTTGTGCCCAGATTTCCAGTGCCAAGAAAACTGCGGGCACCGACAGCAGCAGCAGCGGCCGCAGATCTCCGGCACTTCTCTCCCTCCTCAGCAGCAGCAGCAGCAGCAGCAACAGGTGCCGTTACTTTCCTCCTCGACCACAGCGGCGGCGGCGGCAGCGCAGAGGAAGAGCGGCTCGGCTCGGCGCAACGCCTGGGGCAACATGTCATACGCTGACCTGATCACCAAGGCCATCGAGAGCTCTCCCGAGAAGCGCCTCACACTCTCGCAGATCTACGACTGGATGGTGAAGAGCGTGCCTTACTTCAAGGACAAGGGCGACAGCAACAGCTCCGCCGGCTGGAAGGTATTTATGCCGCGCACAGACGAGGCTACATTACACGCGTGCAATAAAGCAGCAACACTAACCAAGCCGTGCAGCTTATTGCATTGTCCATGAGGTTTTTAAATACTGGATCGCCAGTTCTTAGTCACTGCTTTGAATTTCTACCACATGGGGAATTAAAGTGCATGCACACAACAGGTCCCTTGCTGCCCTGCCAATGTCCCACTGCCAGTCATATGACAGGTCCCGAGTAAAGTTAGGCATGGAGTGTCTGCTGACAAGGAGGATTACTGGCCCTGGATGCATATAGTCTACAGCTGTGCTGTGTTACTGAGTGCTCTTTCTCTCTCTCAGTCTCTCTCTCTCAGCCTCTCTCAGTCTCTCTCTCTCAGTCTCTCTCTGTCTGTCTCTCTCTCTCTCAGTCTCTCTCTCTCAGTCTCTCTGCCTGTCTGTCTCTCTGTCTCTCTCTCTGTCTGTCTCTCAGTCTCTCTCTCTCTCTCTCTCTCTCTCTCTCTCTCTCAGTCTCTCTCTGTCTCCCAGTCTCTCTCTCTCTGTCTCTCTCTCAGTCTCTCTCTCTCAGTCTCTCTGCCTGTCTGTCTCTCAGTCTCTGTCTGTCTGTCTGTCTGTCTCTCTCTCTCTCTCAGTCTCTCTCTGTCTGTCTCTCTCTCTCTCTCTCAGTCTCTGTCTGTCTGTCTCTCTCTCTCTGTCTCTCTGTCTCTGTCTGTCTCTCTCTCTCTGTCTGTCTCTCTCTGTCTCTGTCTGTCTGTCTCTCTCAGTCTCTCTCTCTCTCTCTCTCTGGCAGTGGGGTATGAGGTGTTTCCTCTTCTTTCATGCACGCTAGAACTATGAAAAAAGTGCAGTTAGCATTGATAATTTGTCTATCAACAATGTTGATGTCATCGAAATATATCTGATCTGTATGTTTCCTTCCTCAGTGACTAATAGAATGACCAGACTATAAGGTTTCAATATTTCTTCTTAGTCACTTTTATTATTATTTTCACGACCATGCTTTGTTTTGCATTTTTGTCAAATCATAATGCCAAAGTTCAAATCTATTTACCGTTCACATAAACCAAGATTAGGAGAGCTTCGTGCCCTCAAGGCTACCCTAGTTTAACCCCAGGTGGCATCGTGTTCTGATGTCAGTTGCGACACTACAGCTTCTTTAGATGGCACAGACACCCTCATGCTTTGTCATGTTCCTCGTACGCCCGAAGCCACCTGACAACCAGAGAAACAAAAAAACATTCCCGTGGAAATCCATGGAAACCACCTTGTGAGATGAGAGCCAACGTTACGTTGTTAGGTGTAGTACCTCGTCGCACCACACGCTATTAATAACCAACGGCATATGCGTCAATTCGCCCACGATGCATGCCAGGTATGTTTGCATGAAAGACTACACATGCAGGCAAATCTCGGTTCCACCCACTGATTTGAGTTCATTGTCCCAGCATTCCTCAGGCTTTGTGCTTTTGTGAGTGCGATTTTGCAAGCTTAGTGCTCTCTGACCTGCCTAAATGTGTGTATGAGTCACTCAGAGAATGCTCACGAAAAGACACTGCTTACTTATGACACACGCTGCATAATAATGCAGACAGTGTTTTGATTTGGTTTTCAAAAAGGAATTTGTTGGAACACTATACGTGATGTTTGTTACTGCTCCAGTGATGTGGTTGTAAATGTCATTTAATCTCGTTGATTGAATAACTCCTGGGTGGAAGGAATACAGTGTGTGAAATTTGAGGTTGGTTGGTGGCGATTACATTTTCTTTCTGATAATATACACTTTTAGAGATAGCACTTATATTATTCTTTCTTGTTGTAAGTCTTCGGGTTCATTTGCATATGGCAATTGTGTCGAAATGTTAGACGCAGCTCAGGTTGTCTAACAGTTTTCCTCATAATCCCAGTGCCTGCATAGATGACCACGAGGCTTTTATTGTCCTGTGTGTGTGAATATGATTGAAATTGTAAATCTGGTTGGCCTAGGTGAGAGTGTGTGAGGGGGGGAAAAAACAAACCAAGGCATCACGACACTGCTTATTCTTAAATGCCCTGTTGAGCTTGTAAGCAACTTTACAGTTTCTTTTAAGGTTGTTAAGTGGAAGTGGAGAAAAGATGTTGAGTAGGAGGGTAGAGACTTTTTTTTAACCTGATCTGTTCTTCGGATAAAAGTGTGCATCCTTTTCAGAAATAAAGAAAAAGATGCATAGAGATATTGAGAGTGGTGTTCATGGCAAAAGAAGAGGCATTGACCGATGCACATTCTTAGCCACATCCACAGGCACTCGAGCACTTTCCTTAATTCATTAGGCTTAAATTGTTGGCTTGTGAAGTGGAGAGGAATTCTGAAACAGGTCCAGTTGAACTCAAATCCAGAGTGTAAATGGATCCTTTTTACAAAGTAACTCACACTGCTTTAATGTCAAACCTCCCAGGGAGAAACCCTTGTGGCCATGACGGCTGTGATCTCGTCTAGTAGCATGAGACACAAGGTTGTACTGTACATAGAGAGTACAGCAAGAGGTATTTATCAGCCTCACAAAAAAAAAATAAATCGTATTTAATTCCTGATTTTAATTCTCCTCTCAATTCAAGAATAGTTGATTCTGCACAAGTTTGTGCTTTTGTAACCATTGCATTAAACAGAATGACACTATTCCTCCAACTAATAACCATACATCTTGTATCACATGAGCTCATCCATGCACCTGAAGCTCAAAGAGTCTCCAGAACAAAAAGGGGGAAACAACACAGAACAGCTGCGAGTGAATTTGAAAAAGTCATGGCACACTCACAAGCCAGTGACGCATTCTGCATAAAGGGCATTTACCAAGAACAACTTTCACCTACACGTGGAGATGAGGTGCTCTCATAGAAGAACAGAAACAACGGTTGTTTATTTATCCAGCCATTAATATTCTGGTTTCTTTTAAATTTGGGAGGACACCTTAAAATGATTAAAGATTTAATACGAAGGTGGCATGGTGGTGTAGTGGTTAGCGCTGTCACCTCACAGCAAGAAGGTCTGGGTTCGAGCCCCGTGGCCGATGAGGGCCTTTCTGTGCGGAGTTTGCATGTTCTCCCCGTGTCCGCGTGGGTTTCCTCCGGGTGCTCCGGTTTCCCCCACAGTCCAAAGACATGCAGGTTAGGTTAACTGATGACTCTAAATTGACCATAGGTGTGAATGTGAGTGTGAATGGTTGTCTGTGTCTATGTGTCAGCCCTGTGATGACCTGGCGACTTGTCCAGGGTGTACCCCGCCTTTCGCCCGTAGTCAGCTGGGATAGGCTCCAGCTTGCCTGCGACCCTGTAGAAGGATAAAGCGGCTAGAGATAATGAGATGAGAATGAGAATGAGCATTAACATAATTCACATCTTAAATTAACACGGAAAACACCTTGCTCCTGGTCTTTAGGTACAGATACAGATGCAGCCTCTAACAGACTCAAAATGATCTCTAATAGCCTCAAATTTCCAGCAATTTTTGGAACTTAATAACCAAGTGAATGGCACTGATTGTAAATGGAAGATGTTCAGCGAGCCATTTTTGTGCAGTGAGGCGTGACTCATCATGTATTTTGCTGCTGAAGCCTTTCTCAGCCTCTTAGTGCATTAAGAGAGCCGACTATCATTCAGGCTTTTTTTAAACAGAATAAGCACATGAAGTGCTATCCCAAGGTTGATGATGAGACTCAGAGTACACCTTTCATGCAAATTTCTATAAAAGTAGGCAAAAGATTCAATTAAACGTGAGCAGTGCCTCTTTAGTTTGTCAGTTTGTGTCGAACATTTAGCAGCAGTGTGTTCAGTAGATTACAGGTGACTGCATACAGCACTGTGTTTCTATACAAACACACCTAGCCAGATTTCTTTGCTCTATGCACAGATGACCCTGTGGCTGTTCTTCCTGTTACTTCTATACAACACAGACGTCACTCGGCTAGAGCAAATATTTGATGCAGCACATGGCCACCAATCATCAGTGTTGGCTTACAAGCCAAGAATCGATTTTTTCCCGTCCTTCCCGCATTCTCCAAAATCTCCACCATTCACCTGAACCTCTCTGAAAACAAACTAAAGCTTGGGTCCAGCATTCAAATGAAGGACGTCCTGTTGAATTGAAATAATTTCTTACGACAATCACTTCACAGAGCTTTTGGATAGCTGGAGTTGTATAATGATAATGATGGGTAAGGAATAAAACACTGTGGGGTGTGCTGTAAAATCAGTGATGAAGTATGATATCATAATAATACTTTTTATTAGTTTATTGATGCGTTTTATGTTGTGGAACATCCATGAAACAAGTCAACAAGACAAAAAAGGCCACTTTTCGCATATTGAGAAACTGCAAAGCCCTCTGTCCTGAAGTCTTTCTTCAGGTTACAGCCTTACTTCTGACTGGTACAAAGCGCTGACCCTGGAAGAAGAAGAAGAAGAAGATGTGGTGTAGTGGTTAGCGCTGTCGCCTCACAGCAAGAAGGTCCGGGTTCGAGCCCCGTGGCCGGCGAGGGCCTTTCTGTGTGGAGTTTGCATGTTCTCCCCGTGTCTGCGTGGGTTTCCTCCGGGTGCTCCGGTTTCCCCCACAGTCCAAAGACATGCAGGTTAGGTTAACTGGTGACTCTAAATTGACCGTAGGTGTGAATGTGAGTGTGAATGGTTGTCTGTGTCTATGTGTCAGCCCTGTGATGACCTGGCGACTTGTCCAGGGTGTACCCCGCCTTTCGCCCGTAGTCAGCTGGGATAGGCTCCAACTTGCCTGCGACCCTGTAGAACAGGATAAAGCGGCTAGAGATAATGAGATGAGATGAGATGAGACTTTCTCCCTGGTTATTGGCCTAAGTCATGGATGTTGTCTGTGATTATACGTCCTAAGAATATTGGTGAGTTTGGGAAACTGGATGACATCAGAGTAGAAAATCTGTGCCTCAGATATGAAGCTCCCATTGGGACGACATAATTGAGTCCTGCACCATGACTGGAAGGTTGTCTTTTCCAGAATGCCTGACCTTCTCCTCTTCCACCCACTTCTTCCTTTCTTATATCTTGGCAACGGCCGCTATTCCGCTAGCACCAGCACGGGACGCTCCAAACATGACTTGGCATAAATTCGGGTAGATGTCAGTAGGAAGAGACGCCTAGAGCAGAGTGCTTCTTTCTCTAGCCCCCTAGGGCTGACAGTGTCAATGCAAGGCTCAATGGGTTCAGATAAGGTGATCCTTTTAAATGTTGCATAATGAAACGTTTAACAGGAATCTAAGAGACTTGGGGCAGAACATGGTGTCACTTGTTAGTGAGTGAAGCATTTGGAAAGATGAGGCCTTTTAGTGACGCATGCGACAAACCTGACCCAAGTTTCTAAACTGGATTATGACATACAAATGACGTGCAACAGCAACACAGACATGCTAATCACATCCCTGATGTTTTTTAGCTTTCATGTGCCTTCCTATCATGTCCATATGTTCATTTCGAAGATATTCCATGTTATTATTTCTTTTGAGTTAATGAATCACTGGTTTGGAATGTGAGAGGGAAGCCATGGCCTAATGGTTAGAGAAGCAGCTTTTGGATCAAAAGGTCTCCAGTTTGATTCCCTGGACCAGCAGGAATGGCTGAAGTGCCCTTGAGCAAGGCCCCAGGCTGCTCTGGGTACGTCGTACGTCACTCTGGATAAAAGTGTCTGCTAAATGTGAATTTGTGTGGAAATGTGAATACATACATGAATGTAACTACATGATGTATTATGAGATGGTTAAGTATTCATTCAGTGTTTTTTTTTTTTTTTTTTTGCCCAGAACAAACAGTGAATAACATAAATTTGATTATATGGATACTATTTATGCGTGCCAATTAGTGAATATGCAGACAGATTTTCAGACTAGATGCAAGGAAATTCAGCACAGTGTATGGGTCGGCCAACAACCCAAAGAGTGAGAGCAAGAAAGAAAATGAAAAAGGGAATGTCTTTGTGCTTCTTTTCCAGACTAAACATACCACTGACAAACAGAATGAAGGGAAAAGGAAAAATGAGCTGTATTTATTACTCAGCGAATGCTGAAGCTCGCCAAGAATCGTAGTAGTAAAGGAACGGACAAACTGTCAGCACCTTTCCAAGCTGCTGCCGACGGGCCAAAACTAGTCCACTATTTATCCAAAAAATAAATAAACAAATAAAAGAATTTATGAGTGACAATGACTCTCTTCTCAGCACCGCGCAATTTTAAATTGTCCAAATGCCGCTGTGTCTGCTGCGTCAGTTTTTCTGAGAAGCTGGGACTGTACATTTGGTGTGATTCAATTTGGAGGTCACTGACTCTCAATCTGCATTTGTTTATCAAACAAGATCCCATGTTTATCCCTTTAGCCAATCAGGTGAGGACATGTATTTGCAGACGCATGACATTGTGATCTGAGTGTGGAAGGGTTCCATTAGGAAGCAAGCAAATGCGGCGGAGCTTAAAACGCATGGTACGTAAAAATTACAGCTAGGGGGTGTGGTAGTGAAGTATTTTGGGGCATGATATCAGAGGAGCATTGGCACCTCGCCCCATGTACCCTCCTATGCCTATTTGTGTGTGCTGTCAGGGTGGTGTAAGAGAGGCCTCGATCCTGCTCAAGCCACAACACAGCGCACTGCTATTTCAGCATACTGCTGGCCAAAGTCCAGGGACAGTACATCACAACCTCATGATTTAGTTTAGTAGTGCGTGCGTGCATGTGTGCGTTTGTGTGTGGTCAGACAGTATGTTCACTATGTCACCAGTGCTAATATTTGAGTGGTGTAAAATGGGGGTGGAGCAGGAGGGGGAATCATTAATTTATCATCTGCTCATATGCTATTAAGCTTCAGCGGGCAGCGGTCTGATTCAAGAGTAGTTTTATCTTAAATTCTGATCCAATTTTGTGACTCGTACTCCAACCCGAAATCACAAAAAGTTAGGACGGTATGTTGAAATTGAAATTAAAACTGAAAACAATGATTTGTAAATAATCTTTGGCTTGTATTGCACTCAAAACAATACAACAGCTCATTATTTCATGTTTTAACTCATGACCGATTCCAAAAAAGTTGGGACAAAGTACAAATTGTAAATAAAAACGGAATGCAATAATTTACAAATCTCAAAAACTGACATTGTATTCACAATAGAACATAGACAACATATCAAATGTCGAAAGTGAGACATTTTGAAATTTCATGCCAAATACTGGCTCATTTGAAATTTCATGACAGCAACACATCTCAAAAAAGTTGGGACAGGGGCAATAAGAGGCTGGAAAAGTTAAAGCTACTTTAACTCTTTAGGTTAAAGAGTTTTAGTAACTCATTTGGTTAACTGGCAATAGGTCATTAACATGACTGGGTATAAAAAGAGCATCTTGGAGTGGCAGCGGCTCTCAGAAATAAAGATGGGAAGAGGATCACCAATCCCCCTAATTCTGCGCCGACAAATAGTGGAGCAATATCAGAAAGGAGTTCGACAGTGTAAAATTGCAAAGAGTTTGAACATATCATCATCTACAGTGCATAATATCATCAAAAGATTCAGAGAATCTGGAAGAATCTCTGTGCGTAAGGGTCAAGGCCGGAAAACCATACTGGGTGCCCGTGATCTTCGGGCCCTTAGATGGCACTGCATCACATACAGGCATGCTTTTGGATTGGAAATCACAAAATGGGCTCAGGAATATTTCCAGAGAACAGTATTTGTGAACACAATTCACCGTGCCATCCGCCGTTGCCAGCTAAAACAGTATAGTTCAAAGAAGAAGCCGTATCTAAACATGATCCAGAAGCGCAGACGTCTTCTCTGGGCCAAGGCTCATTTAAAATGGACTGTGGCAAAGTGGAAAACTGTTCTGTGGTCAGACGAATCAAAATTTGAAGTTCTTTATGGAAATCAGGGACGCCGTGTCATTCGGACTAAAGAGGAGAAGGACAACCCAAGTTATCAGCGCTCAGTTCAGAAGCCTGCATCTCTGATGGTATGGGGTTGCATTAGTGCGTGTGGCATGGGCAGCTTACACATCTGGAAAGACACCATCGATGCTGAAAGGTATATCCAGGTTCTAGAGCAACATATGCTCCCATCCAGACGACGTCTCTTTCAGGGAAGACCTTGCATTTTCCAACATGACAATGCCAAACCACATACTGCATCAATTACAGCATCATGGCTGCGTAGAAGAAGGGTCCGGGTACTGAACTGGCCAGCCTGCAGTCCAGATCTTTCACCCATAGAAAACATTTGGCGCATCATAAAACGGAAGATACGACAAAAAAGACCTAAGACAGTTGAGCAACTAGAATCCTACATTAGACAAGAATGGGTTAACATTCCTATCCCTAAACTTGAGCAACTTGTCTCCTCAGTCCCCAGACGTTTACAGACTGTTGTAAAGAGAAAAGGGGATGTCTCACAGTGGTAAACATGGCGTTGTCCCAACTTTTTTGAGATTTGTTGTTGTCATGAAATTTAAAATCACCTAATTTTTCTCTTTAAATGATACATTTTCTCAGTTTAAACATTTGATATGTCATCTATGTTGTATTCTGAATAAAATATGGAATTTTGAAACTTCCACATCATTGCATTCTGTTTTTATTTACAATTTGTACTTTGTCCCAACTTTTTTGGAATCGGGGTTGTGTGTGTGTGTGTGTGTGTGTGTGTGTGTGTATATATATATATATATATATATATATATATATATATATATATATATATATATATATATATACCCCTAGCTGTAATTAAGTGTTTTATTTATATATACAACCCCGATATTGTTTAAAATGTTACTTTTCAAAGGGGGTGTACTCATTTACGCTGAGCACTGTGTGTGTGTAGGGCGGCATGGTGGTGTAGTGGTTAGCGCTGTCGCCTCACAGCAAGAAGGTCCGGGTTTGAGCCCCATGGCCGGCGAGGGCCTTTCTGTGTGGAGTTTGCATGTTCTCCCCGTGTCCGCGTGGGTTTCCTCCGGGTGCTCCGGTTTCCCCCACAGTCCAAAGACATGCAGGTTAGGTTAACTGGTGACTCTAAATTGACCGTAGGTGTGAATGGTTGTCTGTGTCTATGTGCCAGCCCTGTGATGACCTGGCGACTTGTCCAGGGTGTACCCCGCCTTTCACCCGTAGTCAGCTGGGATAGGCTCCAGCTTGCCTGCGACCCTGTAGAAGGATAAAGCGGCTAGAGATAATGAGATGAGATGAGATGAGATATACAGTGCTCAGCGTAAATGAGTCCACCCCCTTTGAAAAGTAACATTTTAAACAATATCTCAATGAACACAAACAATTTCCAAAATGTTGACAAGACAAAGTTTAATATAACATCTGTTTAACTTATAACGTGAAAGTAAGGTTAATAATATAACAGATTACACATGTTTTCAGTTTTACTCAAATTAGGGTGGTGCAAAAATGAGTACACCCCACAACAAAAACTACTACATCTAGTACTTTGTATGGCCTCCATGATTTTTAATGAGAGCACCAAGTCTTCTAGGGATGGAATGAACAAGTTGGCAACATTTTGCAACATCAATCTTTTTCCATTCTTCAACAATGACCTCTTTTAGTGACTGGATGCTGGATGGAGAGTGATGCTCAACTTCTCTCTTCAGAATTCCCCAGAGGTGTTCGATTGGGTTCAGATCAGGAGACATATTTGGCCACTGAATCACTTTCACCCTGTTCTTCTTCAGCAATCCAACAGTGGCCTTAGATGTGTGTTTAGTCATGTTGGAAAAGTGCACGATGACCAAGGGCACGGAGTGATGGTAGCATCTTCTCTTTCAGTATAGAGCAATACATCTGTGAATTCGTGATGCCATCAATGAAATGCAGCTCCCCAACACCAGCAGCACTCATGCAGCCCCACATAAGGACACTGCCACCACCATGTTTCACTGTAGGCACCAGGCATTTTTCTTTGTATTCCTCACCTTTGCGACACCATACAGTTTTGAAGCTATCAGTTCCAAAAGCATTTATCTCGGTCTCATCACTCCAGAGTATAGAGTCCCAGTAGTCTTCATCTTTGTCAGCATGGGCTCTGGCAAACTCTAGGTGTGCTTTTTTGTGCCTGGGCTTTAGGAGAGGCTTCTTTCGTGGATGGCATCCATGCATGCCATTTCTCTGCAGTGTATGCCGTATTGTGTTACAGGAAATAGTCACCCCAGTTTGGCTTTCTACTTTTTTAGATAACTGCAGTGAACTTGCATGCCGATTTTCTTCAACCCTTCTCATCAGAAGACGCTCCTGTCAAGGTGTTAACTTCCGTGGACGACCTAGATGTCTCTGTGAGATGGTTGCAGTTCCATCTTTCTTAAATTTTTGTACCACTTTTTCTACAGTATTCTGACTGATAAGTAAAGCTTTGCTGATCTTCTTGTAGCCTTCACCTTTGTGGTGTAAAGAAATTATTTTCTTTGGGGAATTCTGAAGAGACAAGTTGAGCATCACTCTCCATCCAGCATCCAGTCACTAAAAGAGGTCATTGTTGTAGAATGGAAAAAGATTGATGTTGCAAAATGTCGCCAACGTGTTCATTCCATGCCTAGAAGACTTGGTGCTCATTAAAAATCATGGAGGCCATACAAAGTACTAGATGTAGTAGTTTTTGTTGTGGGGTGTACTCATTTTTGCACCACCCTAATTTGAGTAAAACTGAAAAAATGTGTAATCTAAGTTGTATTATTAACCTTACTTTCACGTTATAAGTTAAACAGATGTTATATTAAACTTTGTCTTGTCAACATTTTGGAAATTGTTTGTGTTCATTGAGATATTGTTAAATGTTACTTTTCAAAGGGGATGTACTCATTTACGCTGAGCATTGTGTGTGTGTGTGTGTATATATATATATATATATATATAATGATTCTTGCAACACATTTCAAAAAAAGTTGGGATGTTAAAGCATTTACCACTTATTAATGTTGCCGTTCTTTCTCACAACACTTTTTCACAAGCTGTTTAGGGACTGCCAAGGGCACTGACACAACCCCATACCATGACAGACCCTGGCTTTTGGATTTATTGCTGGTAACATTCTGGATGCTCCTTTTCATATTTGGTCTGGAGCACATGGCGTTCATTTCTTACCAAAAAAAACCTGGAATACTGATTCTTCTGACCACAATACACGTTTCCGCTGTGTGATGGTCCATCCCAGATGCCTCCTTGCCCAGAGCAGTCAAGGGTGCTTACATAAGTTAACATAAGGCTTCCTTTTTCCATAGTAAAGTTTTAACTGGTATTTGTGGATGTAACTCTGTATTGTTGCGCTTGACAAAGGTTTGCCAAAGTAATCCTGAGCCCATGTGGTTATATCAACTGAATGACAGAGATGAATGACAGTTCTTGATGCAGTGCTGTCTGAGGGAGTGGAGGTCATGGGTGTTTGGCTTAGGCTTGCACCCTTACCCTTTATTCACCAAAATTCATCCAGAGTCCTTGAATAGTGTAATGATATTATGGACCATAGTGGGTGAAAAATCCAAATCTCTTCATCTGTTTCTTTGAGGAACATTGTTTTTAAACAATTCAATAATTTTCTGATGGATTTGTTGACAAACTGGAGATCCTTGGCCCGTCTTTGTTCCTCAAAGATTCGGCCTTTTCTGGATACTGATTTTGTACCAAATCATGATTACAGTCACCTGTTGATATCACCTGTTTCAAATCACATCATTATTTAATTGTTTTACCTTGTTACTAGTCCTAAATTGCCCCCGTCCCAGCTTTTTTTTGGAATGTGTTACAGGAGTGAAACACAGGAATGGATGTATATTAACAAATGAAATGAAGTTGACCAACAAAACATGAAATATATTGGGTTCATATTGTCTGCAAAGAAATACAAGTCAAAGTAAATTTAGAAATCACTGCTTTCATTTTTTTAAATTTGCATTTTCCATACCATCTCAACCTTTTCTAATTTGGGGTGGTACATTTGAGTCTAGTCTATATTACTCTTAAATGTTAAAACTTACATCAGCATGTTAACAAGTGAGATTATTTAAAAGCAGCTATACTTTCCTACTTTACTAGTTTAATCTCAAATATTCATCAATCCACCCAAAACGGTTGTGTCTACTGATGAATTAGTGTGTGAGAGAGTCAGCTAGTGACATTATGTCTCGATCACTGACAGAAATCTTTTAGGTCATGGATTGGAAATGATTTCATATTAAGCTGGCCAGCTCTCCAGCAGACGAAGAAAACACTTAAGCAAGACTTCCTGAAACTCCCAAAATCTAATGGCAAAGATTTTCATCCCCGGAATGTGCAATTGCCTCATGCAGAGAACTCACTAAACGGGTCACAAACATTGCTTTTAAACGGAACCAACCTCAGCTCCACACGTAGTCCCAGGGCACTAGCACGGGCCAGTTTCTCCGCCTCGTGTTTCTGTTTCTGCTCCGTTTACAAAAGTGTCTGATGGCGCAAATACACATATTGGACCATTTAAAAAGCAAGCAGTCATGGTGCGTGAGTCAGAGTGAGTCACGGAGCTGTTTTGACGAACCAGGAGGAGAGACGCGTGCAAGGAGAAGCTGTGTTTCAGTGTAGCTGTAGAGCTAAGCTCTTGTCAGTCTTATGGCGACATGCACAGTTTGTTTTTCTCAGTATAACCTCTGCATTCAGTTGTATGTACCGGTAATGTGCTCTCATGTTAAAGCAGTTTTGTTGAATCATTTATCATAAATGAAATTAACATAGAATGTTTCCCATTACCAGTTTTAGTTTCCTAAACCTGATATACAAAGTTTAAATGAACAAAATAATCGAGTCCAGTCACATCATGAGCCTTTTCCTAATCATGCATTTAAATAGAGCTTTTGGGTTAAATATTTTGACCTAGGAAGGCAAAAACACAATACGATCTCTTTTCAAGTGGTTATAGTCCTGAGAAAAGCTGTTAGGCAGCTGGGGAAGTATGGACACTGAGTAGCTTTGTAGCTAATGATTAGCTTTGAAGTAGTTTTGAAGCTAACAGTTTAGCTACGGGGCGGCACGGTGGTGTAGTGGTTAGCGCTGTCGCCTCACAGCAAGAAGGTCCGGGTTCGAGCCCTGTGGCCGGCGAGGGCCTTTCTGTGTGGAGTTTGCATGTTCTGCCCGTGTCCACGTGGGTTTCCTCCGGGTGCTCCGGTTTCCCCCACAGTCCAAAGACATGCAGGTTAGGTTAACTGGTGACTCTAAATTGACCGTAGGTGTGAATGTGAGTGTGAATGGTTGTCTGTGTCTATGTGTCAGCCCTGTGATGACCTGGCGACTTGTCCAGGGTGTACCCCGCCTTTCGCCCGTGGTCAGCTGGGATAGGCTCCAGCTTGCCTGCGACCCTGAAGAAGGATAAAGCGGCTAGAGATAATGAGTTTAGCTACGGTAGCTAGTACATGAGCCCTGTATGAGGGTATTGTGGCAGGGGAAATGAGACAAAATAGTCATCAGTATCAACATTTTCCTCAGATATTTTGGTTATGTACTGAGAAAAGGCAATTAATACAATTAAATTGTAATTACACTTAGCATAAACCTCAGACTGAACTTTAATGAGTTTTGCCATATCAGGAAATCTCAACAGTGAATGCTGAACAATCAGATTTTTTTTTCTTATGATTATTAGCTCATAGTGCATTTAAAAAAAGTCTTGTGATTTCAATATTTTGACATAGGACGGCAAACAGATGATATGCTTTCCACTCATATTGTTATAGTCATAAGAAAGAGGGAAATATAGACACAGACGGTAAGCTAGCTATACTTTGGCTAACAATTTGTCTATCGAGTATATGAGCCAGTTACAGTGCAAATGAAATGAAATGGTGGGCAAGATTTACAGTTTTCTCAGGTATGTTGGTCATTTAAAAATGAGTAGGAAAGGCACCGTGTTATTAAAATACACTATTTAGCATCACTTGAACATCCATGCGCTTTGTCAGATCAAGGAATGTCAACAGTGAGCTCTGAGGTATCAGAAAAGTTGTACTTGTAAACATGGCGTTTAGTTGTTAAGTTGTGACAGGAGCTAGAAACAGTGAGGAACTGTGGAGGCTAGGATTGAACTATTTGTTTCATGTGATGCTGAAGGATGAGGTTTTATTTGCTGAAGGATACTAAAAGTATTCGAGAAGCGTTGAAAGGGCCACACAGTGTGGGGACACACACACACACACACACACACACACACACACACTAGGAGAGTAGCTGGGTACTATTCAAGACAAGATACTAAGTCACACTGTCTTAAGAGCCTACGTCTAGGCATGGCTATGGATGCCTTCCTAATGCTATGCGTGTGAGCGTATGAGATAATGTGTGTGTTGAATCCAGTGTCGGTGCTTGAGATTTTAGCAGTCATTTTTATGAGCCCATTTGCCGCCAAGGGCTCAAACCACAGGCATTAGACTCTCCACATTGTTGTGCAACTCTTGCCCTAAAGCGATTATGAGTGGTGCCTGTCAGGCTGGCCCACCACACTCGTGCACACGCTGCCCTGTTTGCTTCATGCTCACACTCACTCTGAAACACATGCATAAATAATCATGAACTCAGGACATTTCCCTGCATGACGTGTAACGTGTATGTATACACAGATGATCACACATGCGCACACCACACATGCCAATGTCACAAAAGAAACCGTGCTTTCACATCTTGCTGGTTTTGTGTTAGGAGTGAAAAGAGCTCTGCTGTCCATGGTAAACTGATGTGCTGCTTCTCTGGCCTTATCTCACATACACACAATGTGGGAATTCCTTTGGCATCTGTTTAGGTTTCTGTCTACTCTGGCATCCTCTTTCTTTATTCTGTTTCTTCTTCAGTTCCTCACTGCTTTATAGGAATGATTAGCAGTCATAGTACTGCATGGAAAAATACAGTTATGACAATTCAACAGAGCACATATTAAAAAAAAAAACAACCTAATAACTGTACAAGTAGTAATCTTATTTATGATATTATTACTAATAAGTATTTTTCCTCTCTTGCTTTCTAATGCTTTTTATCCTAGCTTTAATGGCATAAATGGTGGTCCAAGCCGTTAAAAGTGCTTTTAAGAGAATCTGTTAGGAACCTTTTCAACCTTTTGTGGGGGTGTTGTGGGGGTGTCTGTGTGTGTGTGTGTGTGTGTGTGTGTAGGGGGGGTGGGTGGGCTGGGGGTATAGGGGGTGTTTTTGGGATGGTAAATTCCTGAGGAGAGGCCAAGGGCAGATTAATCGTGTGCCCACATGTGCACTCGTTTTTGTCTCAATGAATCATTGATGTGTTGGTACGCCAGCCTACTGGAGCAGAGCGTGTAGAGGAAACCAAATAGGCAGGATTTTGAGTTGTTTTTATTTGTTTGTTTTTTTGTTTTGTTTTTTTGCGCTGCCCATGCCATCTGTGTTTTCATGCCTGGGATTCCCATGAAGTCTTCTTTCAATTCCACATGTTATTACTGGCATCTTACTTCCATAATGACTACTGTGAAACAAAAGTGCACTGTGAATCTTTAACTGTGTGTGTGTGTGTGTGTGTGTGTGTGTGTGTGTGTGTGTGTGTATGTGTGTGTGTGTGTGTGTGTGTGTGTGTAGAGAGACGTTTACCAACGTTCACTGCTATACTAATCCTACTGCGCATGCACTTGGATATACTAATTTGCTTTCAGAGTACAAACTGTAATTATTGTTCAGTTTCATCACTTGCTCTGAAAACATGTATCCTAGTAAGTCTTTTTTTGAAGTTCAGAAAACAATAGTACTGTATGATGCTGAAGTGTTTGAAGTGGTAAATATTTCTTAAAACCCAAAGCTCTAGCGTGTCTGTATATTAACTGCGCTAAATAGATTTGCTGCCCATTTGCGGCATCTTTGAGGTTCAGGCTGATTGATTTTTTTTTTCCCCGTACATGTTCAAACAATTCTTTTTAAAGGTCAGACCTTTCGGAATACTTTTTTGTTTGGCTTACTCTCATATTTTTTTGGAATTTTTGAGTATTTTGAGGTATGTGTTAATGAACTGTTGCTTTTGTCTGGTGTCTGCTGAACCACATAAATAACACTAGTGATTTTGACCATATTTACAATCATCCTGAAATGATAAAAACAGCTTTTAGCAATTTAACACCAAGATTCCAGGCTAAACATCATTGCTGGAGGAATAAAACCATCCGGACTGAACATGGCAGCTTCCTTAAGGCTTCTTGGTCATCTATTTCATGAATAGAATATTCCAGTATTATTCCTACTCTCGAGAAAAACTGAGTAATACAAATAGTGATTCATAAATTTGTGTCATATATCATGGCCCACACTTTTCCCATAAGCCATGGGTAGACACATCAAATCCACCTCATTTAGAACGGCACAATCTTAAGCAAGGACGCCGAATCACATTTACTGAGTTAATCAGAATCTATTGCTGTTAAAAACTCCAGGAAAGCTAAATTTGTGACTGTTTTATAACTAGGTGAATGATAGATAAGCAGAAGTAAAAAGGTTAATTCCACTTACATTGCAATAATTTGCCTATCCTTGCATTTTTTTATTCACTATATCATGCTTTATCCATTTGTAGTAACATTTAATGTTGTTGAACATCTGCAAAACAAGTTAGTTCCTAGTATTACTTGCATTATAGCAGCTATAAATGGCTATTCTCTCTCTTGAACTTGATACGACAAAAATGCAGCTTGTTATTCAGAAACTATGTGTTGTTATTTAGAGTCCTATGTCCTTAGATTATCCTCTGGCCAAATGCTCAAAGAGACAGCTTTATTCCTAACTTATATAAGTGCATCCTTGAATGTTAACTAATGTTGATGTTTTAATTAGAGTACATTTTTGTCTCTTGTTATTGTTTATTAGACTTTGAATATATGGAGCATCCTTCACTGTGAACGAGCTGCTGCTATTGAAATAATAACATACTATGCATTCATGTAAACCTGTGGTTTGTCATGCACTACTGCTGTTGTAGAAGGTTCTAAGGATTTTGCTTATATTTAGTATATTATTTTCAATATTCTCATTTGCTGATCTCTCATCTCATTATCTCTAGCCGCTTTATCCTGTTCTACAGGGTTGCAGGCAAGCTGGAGCCTATCCCAGCTGACTACGGGCGAAAGGCGGGGTACACCCTGGACAAGTCGCCAGGTCATCACAGGGCCGACACATAGACACAGACAACCATTCACACTCACATTCACACCTACGGTCAATTTAGAGTCACCAGTTAACCTAACCTGCATGTCTTTGGACTGTGGGGGAAACCGGAGCACCCGGAGGAAACCCACACGGACACGGGGAGAACATGCAAACTCCACACAGAAAGGCCCTCGCCGGCCACGGGGCTCGAACCCGGACCTTCTTGCTGTGAGGCGACAGCGCTAACCACTACACCACCGTGCCGCCCCTCATTTGCTGATATTATATTCAAATCATTTAACAAGGAACATGAGAAAAAATGTAACAGTTAATAAATACAACATATTTTTGATGTCCAGTTAGCTGCTTGCTGCTGTAAATAACAATGGAGTTGGTCAGTCAGAAATGTCCACAAGCACCAGCAACCAGTAGTTTTCTCCACCTTCCCAGACGGTTACTCGATTCCAAAAAACAAAACAAAAATACCCTTGTCTTTCAGTGTTCAAGCGATTTATATTGTCTCCACTGCCCATAATTTGCTGCAAATCCAATTATTTCACCATGAAATTGTCTTCGATTTGGGTCATGACTGGAAGTGATGTCATATCCGTTGATTGATTCTTGCACTCTGATTGGCTGAGCCGGACCACGTGACCATGCCGTAGTGTACAGTACGGTATGTAGTTATGTTACAGAGCCAGGCAGCGTACTACAGAGGGTAACTGAGAAAGCCAAGCATACACACAGCTGGAGGGAAATTTCATACATATTTCGCAAGTATTGTTTAGGGAAATACCGGCAAGTGGCCTAGTGTCCGCCTCTTGATCGGGAGATTGCGAGTTCTACTCACAGTCAGGTCATACCAAAGACCATCATAAAAATGGTGCCTTCTGGCAAGGCACGCTGCAATACAGATGCGAGTGGGAAGTCAAACTCTCGCGGTTACCAGAGGACCAGCCCCCCCACTGTAACCCTAGCTATGTAATATAGGCAAGGGGCCAAGGGTTACGAAACGGAGATCGACGCCGCCAAACACACCATGTATGGTGCAGGAAGGAATTTTTTGACTTGTATAGGGAAATGGTTAGTAATTTATTAGCTGAGAATGCACCAGAAGGCATGTAAATTTAAAAATTTTCAGGGGGGGCATGCCCCCAAACCTCCCTAGCATTAGCACGTCTTTGGCACACCGTGGCAGCTTTGCTGCTGCAAATTCCAAAGCCAACTACTACTTATTTTTAGCCGGCTACTTCATGTATTCCTACTACTACTTCCAATTACCTTCAGAAAAGTGTGACACATGTATTGTAGGGCTCAGTTATCAGAATATCATAGATAATTGGCATCGTATATTGTTTATCTACTGGATTTGATCAGGGCAGCACACAATTAGATAATTATTATCATATTATGACTCCCTCTTTTGTTACAGTCCTGTAAATTCAAATCAGTCCAACTACTAACAGGAAGTCAACCCTTTAACAAAGCATTCGGGTATGCAGCAGTGATGTCAGCATTATGGGGTGGAGCTATGACTCTGACGCCAGTGGAATGGGATCTTCCTGTTCTACTTCCTCTCTTGCCTGGACCTTTTGTCCTTCCTTCCCACGTATTTTTCCCTCTCTGCCACAGGCCTCAGCTGGAATGTTAATGGAACAGTTGTGGAATTTTCATGATTGATCCTTTTCGGTTGACTGAAAGCCATGAGGGATTACAGTCAACTTACGTTTAGTGAGGGCTTTCAATCAACCAGTCTTCTCTAAACGTTGACCTGTGTTGTAAAATTTAAAGCTTAGCCCCTTCTTGGTTTGAGCCCTAATACCTGAATGCGAAGTTATATTTCAAGCTTCAACTTGAAAAAATATCCTTTGAAGCCTTATCGTAATTTTTTAAAGGATTTTCTTGAGTCGATGTAACTTTCCCAAAGGTAACTGAATTCTGTCATTTGCTGGTCTCTTTTCCTGTTGCATAACTAAATCGGGAGCCAGAGGAGAGGCTAGAACAGATGTGTGTCACTGGTGACTCTCGGTATGAAACATGTGCATGCATTCCCTTAGGACACTGACAGAGAGGGCTTCCAGTTCTGTCTGTCATTCCTAACTCTTGTTATAACCTATGAAAGTAACAACATTTGCCTTCTTAGATCATAATGAGCTTTAATGCATGTGTCTGGCCTTTGGTCTGTGTTTGGGACGAGCAGTGTATGAAATGTAATTACTCAAAAGCACAAATAACCTGTTCAGGACAAACCATGCTAATGCAATGAAGGCATGTGTAGCCTGACTGGTGTCTGTCTAGTGACGTTTGCAGCGTGATGTGTTTTTGTGGTCGATGTTAGATCAGTCAAATACTGTTTCTGCTACTGTCAACTTGTATGGTAAAAATAGGCTTGGCTGGAGTGCAGCTGTGGTTTTGCTCAAGTAAAGCTAACCTGTCTTTCAGGAGAAAATGGGACGGCAAAGCAACAGGTCTACTACTATTCCTGTGTATGGCCTATTTATTTCAGGGCCTGGAAATGTAATCAGCAAGGATAGTCGCAATAACCAGGAAAAACACTTGTTACTACCGCAACACCAGCAAAACACATAGGATCCTGGGAAAGTCTTTGGTCCTCACTTGATAGGCTAATACCTTGTTGGTTCTGAGAACTTTCAGGCTATCCATCAATACTTCAGCAGCCTGAGGTTGCGTGACAGTTAGCCTCACTTAATGTCCACAGGACTTAAAGGAGGTCTCCTGTGGCCAGGCTGGGACAACACCCCAAGGGCAAGAGTCTACACTGTAGCCTAGTCTGCCGATAACCAACACACAGACTGCAAGCAAACCCACGTCTAAAGCCCCACCTCACCAATCCTGACACAAGCTTGTGTGTCACTCTTACACTGCTTCTTTATACCAGTACAACACAGGCACACACACACTCCAAAATAACGCTTCTACCACCTTGACCACCACAAACATGACTCTGTCCATTCATGGGGTCAATTTCGAAAAGACAGCAGCAATATAGACGCTTGTAGGCTAGCAAGTTAGAGGTCACTAGAGTTTAATAAACTTATAAATTTATATCCGGAAGGTATATATTTCTGTAAAGCTGCTTTGTGACAATGGTCGTTGTTAAATGGTCTATACAAATAAAACTTACTTGAGTTTTATAGTTTGTAGTTTTACTCTGTCTGCTGCAGCTGAAAATACAGCCTGATACTCAAGAAACAATACCCCCCCCCCCCTTTTTTTTTGTGGGAACAGCTCTAGAGCTGATCCCTGATCAGTGCCTCCCATGCTATTCTTCAGTAATCGCTTTATCCTAGTCAGGGTTACGGTGGATCCGGAGCCTATCCCAGAAACACTGAGCATGATGGGAATACGCTCCGGATGGGATGTCAGTCCAGTGCAGGGCACACACATTCACAGACTCATTCACACCTGGGGCAATTGAGAGTCACCAATTGGCATGTTTTTGGAAGGTTTGTGGAACCCAGAGAACTGTAAGAAAACTCATGCGGACATGGCGAGAACATATAAAACCCTGCACAGATATTAATTAACTCAGGATCAAACCAGGGACCCTGGAGCTATGAGGTGGGAACACTACCTGCTGTGGCATCATTACAGCCTAGCATGTATTTAATGATTAAAATTCCAGCTCTGCCTAGCACTCATTTATTATTAAAACGTTAGTCATTATTCAATCTTCTTTAAACTCTACCATCATTAACAGACACAGCAATAACTACTCAAATCAGTCACTCAAGCCCTGTAAAGTACCTCACCGACTGTCCTACTGCACTAAGCTGCCCACGTAAAGGTTACAGATGTATTTCCTGTCATTACAGGGACATGGAAAATCTACAAAGACACAAAGCATGAAAGTTTCTGTCTCTCTGTTTCCTCCAGAGCTGCTTACCAAAGCCAGCAGTAGCACTCTCGGTTTGATTCATCACCTACTTTCGTGCTGACGCCACAGCGGTTTATTAGTCACTACCTTGTCACCCTGTTGCCAAACCCACATACAGTTTGCAAAAAAGAACTTCTATTGTTTGGCAGTAAAACTTGCTACCTGGATGACATTTTGATAATAAGAACCATTCGCCTTAAAAGCAGCACCTTGCCAAAAGGAAATGGCATGGCTTTTTTTGTTTGTTTGTTTGTTTGTTTGTTTGTTTGTTTGTTTGTTTGAGGCGATTCATTTCCTTGAGTAGTAATTTCATGGAAGTGCCTTTTTCAAGTGCTGCCTCACAATGCATGTGTTTATTAACCATTACAGATGCAGCGGATGAAAACCTGTAAGAGACTTCCTATTTTCCTCCTTTTCCTCTTGTTTTGCTTCTATCAATGTAGCACGTTTTGATTCGGAAACGTTGGCTCTTGAGCCAATCATCTTCAGATATTTTGTGGCACTTGGCCTCGCTCAGCGGACGGTGACGGCAGTGTTTTTGCACAGAGTGCAGAGGCATTAGCAGGATCGGTATCAGTGCTAGCCAGCGCTTCCTGTGCGGATACAATGGAGCAGGAAGTCTGCTAATAGCACAGCTCTCGGCTGCTTTGCTTTACTCTCCCGCTCTTTGCCCCCTAACCCACACCCTAGCAGGGTTCATTCGTGTCTGAATACCACAGAGGGGCCCTCAATGAGTTACTGAGTGTTTTAGCCGATAAGCCACATATTGAGCAGACTAATTTACACCACACAGGAAAAAAACAATCACAGCACTTGGTTAGCGTATATATTTAGATCGAAGCATTCAATGCTTTTTGAACAGTCGTCTTCATTTATCGAACTGGATATGAATACATTTATTTGCAGGAGCATTTAATAAAAAGACAAGTAAATTTACAGATGGGATGATCATGAAAATAGAGTTGGATGAGAAAAATGTTTGTATTCTATGAAAGCCCCTGAGGTTATATGAATTTACAGGCTTCAGATCATTTAATTGCAAGGAGTTACTGTGGTTTTATATACAGATTACATTCCCAAGTTTAAGTAGCTTATTTATTCCAACGGCACATGCAAATTTAATGTGTGGAGAAACTTTTTTTTTCATATTAATGACTTAAGAAATCCATAAATGAACGCGAATAACACTCGCTGTTCAATTAGGACAAAATAAATGCCACTGGATAACAGGAGAAGAGTTGTGCTGTAGTGATTAACCCTTTGGTGACTGACCCCTTGAAAATGGTTCCTCCAGGAACCATGACATTTCAGTTGTCAAGACAATGGAAAAACTAAAATACAAATACAAATACAAGAGCATTTTGTTTTGTGCACAAGAGCATTGTGACGTATCTTTCTGTTTTTGTATTTTAGTTTTTCCGTTGTCTTGACAACTGAAACGTCATCGTTCCTGGAGGAACCATTTTCAAGGGGTCAGTCACCAAAGGGTTAAGCTGTATTACTGGAAGATTTAGCACACTCCACCTTTAGGATTTTTGCAGATTAGTCCCCCCCCATTTTTAGCTCATCCGGCCGCAGGCCAGGCCAGATCAGCTTATGCGATCACGCATCCTCTGTCATCGTCGTCGTTGTCCATCCACAATTAAAAAAAAAAAATCACTACTTCTCCTACAAGATTGATCGGATTTTGATCAAACTCACATACAATATTCCCCAGGTGGGTGTGCAGAAAAGTTGTCAAGATGGTAGCACCACCCATCATATTTACGGTTTTATGGGCGTCTTGGCCGGTGTGAGCTGCAGCCTCGTTGAGGCTATTTTTAGGTGTGTCTTTTGTGGAGTTTGGTTAGCTGTGCAATTAACATGCACATTTGTTCAAATGGTTTCTCTCTGAACAAACTCCTTTTAAAGTAAACATTAAAGGAATACTCCAGCGGTTGTCAACGTAATCTGTAACCATCGTATCTAGTGTATGGTTACGTACCTCTCAGAAGAAAAAAAAACCCTTTACATTGAAAATGTATGCCTACAGGCAGTTGTTTAAAATACATGACAATATAACATGAAATAAAAAAAATACAACGGTGACTCTAATAACAAAGACCTGAAGATGAGACAGACTTGAGGGAAAATCTTACCAAAATATTAGAGCACTAGAGCGATGCAGTAAACAATATACACAGTACCAGTCAAAAGTTTGGATACCCCTTCAAATTCAGTTGTTGTTTTTCTTTATTTTTATTAATTAAAAGACACTTCATGTCTTAAAGTAATGATGGATGTCGTTTCTTTTTACTTAGTCGAGCGGTTCATGGCATAATATAGATTGGTACAGTTGTGGAATAGGGCTATTTACTGTGTATTTATTATTTACTATTTACTGTTTGATCTCAAACGCATTAAGAAGGCAAGAAATTGCACTAATTAACTTTAAACAAGGCACACTTGTTAATTACAAAGCATTCCAAGTGACTACCTCATGAAGCTGGTTAAGATAATGCCAACAGTGTGCAAAGCGTCATCGAGGTAAACGGTTGGCTACTTTGAAGAATTTAAAATATGAAACATGGTTTGTTTGGGTTTTTTTTAAACACTTTTTTGTTTAGCTCATAATTCCAGATGTTATTTCATAGTTTTGATGTCTTTAGTATTGTGCTACAAGGAAGTGCTACAAGTATTGTGCTATTAGGAAACAGAGATAACCTCTATACCCCCCACCACCATGTTTTATTCTATTTATTATTTTAAATTCTATTTTGAAATGTTTTGTGGAAATATGTGCGTGTGTGTGTGTGTGTGTGTGTGTGTGTGTGTGTGTGTGTGTGTGTGTGTGTGTAAATATGGGTGCTACCACTGCAAAATAATTACCCTAGTGGGACAAATAAAGTATTACTACTACAACGATGTAAAAAAAATACTCAAAATACGGAAAAACCTATGAATGAGTAGGGGTGTCCAAACTTTTGATTGGTATGTATAGCTTTGTGTTGTCCACATGTGATCAGAGCAAAAAAACTACACCGGTAACATAACTACAAATATCTAGACTACTAGGTACAGTGGTGCTTGAAAGTTTGTGAACCCTTTAGAATTTTCTATATTTCTGCATAAATATGACCTAAAACATCATCAGATTTTCACACAAGTCCTAAAAGTAGATAAAGAGAACCCAGTTAAACAAATGAGACAAAAATATTATACTTGGTCATTTATTTATTAAGGAAAATGATCCAATATTACACATCTGTGAGTGGCAAAAGTATGTGAGCCTTTGCTTTCAGTATCTGGTGTGACCCCCTTGTGCAGCAATAACTGCAACTAAACGTTTCTGGTAACTGTTGATCAGTCCTGCACACCGGCTTGGAGGAATTTTAGCCCATTCCTCCATACAGAACAGCTTCAACTCTGGGATGTTGGTGGGTTTCCTCACATGAACTGCTCGCTTCAGGTCCTTCCACAACATTTCGATTGGATTAAGGTCAGGACTTTGACTTGGCCATTCCAAAACATTAACTTTATTCTTCTTTGACCATTCTTTGGCAGAACGACTTGTGTGCTTAGGGTCGTTGTCTTGCTGCATGACCCACCTTCTCTTGAGATTCAGTTCATGGACAGATGTCCTGACATTTTCCTTTAGAATTCGCTGGTATAATTCAGAATTCATTGTTCCATCAATGATGGCAAGCTGTCCTGGCCCAGATGCAGCAAAACAGGCCCAAACCATGATACTACCACCACCATGTTTCACAGATGGGATAAGGTTCTTATGCTGGAATGCAGTGTTTTCCTTTCTCCAAACATAATGCTTCTCATTTAAACAAAGTTCTATTTTGGTCTCATCCGTCCACAAAACATTTTTCCAATAGCCTTCTGGCTTGTCCACATGATCTTTAGCAAACTGCAGATGAGCAGCAATGTTCTTTTTGGAGAGCAGTGGCTTTCTACTTGCAACCATGCCCAGGGCTCTACATTAACTTTTGAAACCACTTGTCCTGTCAGGCAAGTTGAAAGGAAATTTACTTGTCCGAATGTGAAGTTGGCTTGTCCGAAGAAATATTTGAGAAAAAAACCCACAAATAAACTAATTGTAACCCAACAATCTTTATTGCATTTGTTTCCGAATTCACAACATATGCATAATATCTATGAATCAAACGTAATCAATACTTGATATACTGAGGCAAAAGTTCAAAAATATAGTAAAACAGACTGATTGATACCATAATTCACCAGTTATTATGCTGAAGTTCAGAAGCAGTATATTACAATAGAGTAGAAATTATGAACATAAAATTTTAAGAACAAAATAACTATACTATGAGATCCAGAAACACTAACCGTTATATATACACAGGTCAGTACTCTGCAGTTCAGTAACAAATATCACAAAAAGTAACATTATCATAAAATTTATGACTTGATGAGATATCACTAGTTTGGACAAGAGAAACAAATAACAACAATGCTACAAATAAAAACAACTGATAACAATCTATTTACTGCAGAAAAAAATTGGACTCCATCAATCATTAATTTATTTATGAGAAATTGAAAACCAGAAAATTAAAATTATATATATTTTCATTTTTAAATAATTAACTTTGAATATATATCCTCCACTGATTAATTGTTGTTGTCTAATTATTCAGCGTGGCTCCTGTATGGTATTTAATGGTAAAAAAAAAGATAATTAATAATTTCAAATAATCAGTAATTATATCTAAATTATAGAGCCCTATGTTTCAAATTCCTAAACTCCCATTACTAATTAGTTAATTAATACAGCCGGTAACCTAATTAGCAGCCATTTGACAGCTTGGTATTTCATAGATAACTTTCCCCACTCCTACCTCACTCCCTGTCAATCCACACGCATGCAGGCGCACATTCCCAGCCAGCACATGCTCGGCTATATAATGAACACCATCAACAACAATTCAAAGATTTGGAAATTACCACATACTCGACGTAAATATACAATTGAATAATGATTCCGCCAACAGAAATGTCAACAAATCCACGTGTATGACACGATTAAAACCAATCATAAACGACCGTTTACTTTTCAGCTCAAATACACGAAGCGGTATTGGCCGGTTTCGCAAGTGGAATATTGCGCATGTGCACATCGCTCTTTCCGCATAGAAACATCCGGCGATTCATCAAAACAATATGTTGAGTGAGATGCTTCGGAAATCATGTGAATAAACTGATAAATTTGATATGTAACCCGAATATCGGCGTATTTTGGCACTTGTCCGATCGGACAAGTAACTGAGACAATGAACTTGTCCGACATAAAGTATCACTTGTCTCGGACAAGCGGACAAGCGTTAATGTCGAGCCCTGCCTGCCATGCACACCATTGTTGTTCAGTGTTCTCCTGATGGTGGACTCATGAACATTAACATTAACCAATGTGAGAGAGGCCTTCAGTTGCTTAGACGTTACCCTGGGGTCCTTTGTGACCTGGCCGACTATTACACACCTTGCTCTTGGAGTGATCTTTGTTGGTCGACCACTCCTGGGGAGGGTAACAATGGGCTTGAATTTCCTCCATTTGTACACAGTCTGTCTGACTGTGGATTGGTGGAGTCCAAACTCTTTAGAGATGGTTCTGTAACCTTTTCCAGCCTGATGAGCGTCAACAACGCTTTTTCTGAGGTCCTCAGAAATCTCCTTTGTTCGTGCCATGATACACTTCCACAAACATGTGTTGTGAAGATCAGACTTTGATAGATCCCTGTTCTTTAAATAAAACAGGGTGCCCACTCACACCTGATTGTCATCCCATTGATTGAAAACACGTGACTCTAATTTCACCTTCAAATTAACTGCTAATCCTAGAGGTTCACATACTTTTGCCACTCACAGATATGTAATATTGGATCATGTTCCTCAATAAATAAATGGCCAAGTATAATATTTTTGTCTCATTTGTTTAACTGGGTTCTCTTTATCGACTTTTAGGACTTGTGTGAAAAGCTGATGATGTTTTCGGTCATATTTATGCAGAAATATAGAAAATTCTAAAGGGTTCACAAACTTTCAAGCACCACTGTAGATCCAACTCTGTAAAAGGACTGACACAGATCTCCAGTTGGATTTACAAATCAATTTGACTGAAGAATTTCTATAAACGTAGGTCTCACGTAAATGTTAACTGGCTGCCCCAGCAACTTCTCTTCGACTTCCATTGTAAGAGAGTTTTGAGATGTCTTTCATTCTTTTATCCATCCATCCATCCATCCATCCATCCATCCATCCATCCTCTATACTGCTTTTCAGTCAGGATCGCAGCGGAAGCTGGAGCCAATCCCAGCTGACTTTCCCCAATTCCCCCACCCGACTTACACCCAGGGTTCCCAGAATAGGCTCTGGATTCACCGCAACCCTAGCCAGAATAAAGTGGTTTCAGAAGATGAATGAATGAATGATTTACTTGCATAAGCACATGGAAAATAAAAGTGTTTGTCTTGGAGAATTTAGTTTTGAAATAGCGTGAGTCCACTTTGCAGAAAGAAACAGAGTTACAGACTAAACACTAGCCTGTAATAATCGTTGGCAAACGTTTATCATTAATGACTGATGGACATGTGGATTATACAGGCAGCAAAACAAGCTATGTATTTTACTTCATGTTTGTGTGGTAAGACAATCTGTTCCGCAAAGACAAGAAAAAAAAGTGATCGACTGAAGCAGTGCCAGCATTTACATTCTAGTGGAGGTCACTGGGGTTCATTCCTCCATTTTTAATTTTTTTTTTTACCCCTAATCTGTGCATGTGAAAAATGGTCCATTAGCACGAGAGATTCTCATTACTGTGTAACTCTCAGCATGTTGAGGAGTGTGAGGTCAGAGGAGTGACACGAGCACTTTTCCCAGGAAATAAGAGCAGGAGAGCAAATTGAATTGAGGATCTCCACACTGAGCGCTCTGTCTAACGGGCCTCTCCTCATTCCTAATTGAGTTAGCCAGCACTAACGTAACTGCATGACTCAAGGACTCTTTTGTGACCAGCGGCAACACGAGCGCCTGATCAGCTGGTCGCTGTGTGTGTGTGTGTGTGTGTGTGTGTGTGTGTGTGTGTGTGTGTGTGTGTGTGTTCCAGTGTGAGGGGAAGAAGAAAACCCCTGATGAACACTTTCTGACTCTGCATGGAATATCCATTATTATGAGAAACAAGAAAATAGTAGATTTCATTTTAAAAACTAAGCATCCATATTTTGTATATTTTGGTCACCAACAGTATTGAAACATAGTATGGTACTTGCTCAGATTTGTAGATAATTCGAGAACATTTTTACATGGTTCTGTTCTGCATATTTAAGTCTACTTACTGTTTTGGGATTTCATTCTGACCTGCCTTGTTTTCCTGAGCTGTGATACCTTGGCAACGTGTGGTCGGTTGCCAGGTTTTTCAGTATTGCAGTGATGGTTTTCTGCTGGAGCCATTTATAATGAGATGAGCCATGCAAATAGGACCGGACGCCAGAGGCATGAGAATTTCCCGTTCATCTTTCTTCAAGGAGACATTCGCAGAGCTTCTTCGTATTGACTTTACAAAGTAGGCCAGCGTGCCTTGCCGTGACCACCTCCCAACTCCTCATTGGGCAAGATAACCTATCAAAATGTAAACACAGGAAGTCAGTGGAGGTTAGAAGAGTTGCTATTGTCCTCTTTGAGCTTTTCCGTTCCGTGGTTATTAGACTTTTCTTCCATCACAACCTTTCCTTGTTATGGCTTGTTTTATTGTTGTGGGTGAATTGCTTATGTTTGTTTAGGACATTTGACATGTGTTGTGGTTCCGAATGTGGTTGCAGACTTTAATTGCTCTTACGTCATACCAAAGAGCTCCCATCATTCTTCCTGAGAGTGATTTTGAGAGTAAAAGTGTTGATTTAGGATCAGGTGTTAGATTCTAATACATTCAGTGATATCTAGAGGTGAGCTGATCCTATTATTGTTTTCTTTCCCTCGTTTCTTTCAATATGGTGTTCAGTGTGACAGAATTGATATTACAATATATTATGTTACGAAATGGAGTTAGATCATCTTATTTCTACCAACCGAGCTCACATTTCCAGTAACAAGTAACTGATCGGACTTTTTTTTTTTGTTAGGTTTATGACATATCGCCCACTCCTAACCCGAAGTCATTTGATGGCATCAGCAGATTGTTGAAGAATGTCATTTTTTGGCTGATTTTTTTTTTTTTTTTAAAATCCAAACTGCCTTACACTTGAGACAGGATACAATCCAAGCACTAGAGGGTTAATGGTTTAGCTCAAGGGCCCAACGGGCATATCTGAAAGTCCTACCTCGCAACTTTTTAATCACTAGTTCAGAACTCTTGAGCCACCACTTTTTCTAAAAAAGAGCATCTTGCTTGGAGAACGTTTCTGTCCCAGGACTTTACCATCAGCTGCAAACCTGTAGAGGACAGGAGGAACAGGAAATACAAGGCAGGAAGTGGTAAAGCACAGTGGGTCTGCTGCAGGTGCAAATCTAGGAGTAGATTATTTTTGCATTAGAGTGATCTTTATACAGCTGGAGGTAGGAACTGCACAATTCTGACTGAGAGACCATTGATTTCTATTATATGTGGAGTCGTTTCTTGTGATTAAACATGATTTATCAAAGCACAAGAACCTTTGTGATTATTCATGTGCTTATAAAGTGGCTGAAATGGCTCCACTGGACTATGTATTTAATTATCCTGATGTGACAGTCGGCCGGGATTTTCCCCTTATAACACAAGCATTATCTTGTATTACACATGATAAAAGGACAGGACAACTCCTGAGCGCGTAACAGGTAGAGTAGTACGTAATTCTGTAGGTTTGTTGTTACAACCCCGATTCCAAAAAAGTTGGGACAAAGTACAAATTGTAAATAAAAACGGAATGCAATGATGTGGAAGTTTCAAAATTCCATATTTTATTCAGAATAGAACATAGATGACATATCAAATGTTTAAACTGAGAAAATGTATCATTTAAAGAGAAAAATTAGGTGATTTTAAATTTCATGACAACAACACATCTCAAAAAAGTTGGGACAAGGCCATGTTTACCACTGTGAGACATCCCCTTTTCTCTTTACAACAGTCTGTAAACGTCTGGGGACTGAGGAGACAAGTTGCTCAAGTTTAGGGATAGGAATGTTAACCCATTCTTGTCTAATGTAGGATTCTAGTTGCTCAACTGTCTTAGGTCTTTTTTGTCGTAGCTTCTGTTTTATGATGCGCCAAATGTTTTCTATGGGTGAAAGATCTGGACTGCAGGCTGGCCAGTTCAGTACCCGGACCCTTCTTCTACGCAGCCATGATGCTGTAATTGATGTAGTATGTGGTTTGGCATTGTCATGTGGGAAAATGCAAGGTCTTCCCTGAAAGAGACGTCGTCTGGATGGGAGCATACCGTATGTTGCTCTAGAACCTGGATATACCTTTCAGCATTGATGGTGTCTTTCCAGATGTGTAAGCTGCCCATACCACACGCACTGATGCAACCCTATACCATCAGAGATGCAGGCTTCTGAACTGAGCGCTGATAACAACTTGGGTCGTCCTTCTCCTCTTTAGTCCGAATGACACGGCGTCCCTGATTTCCATAAAGAACTTCAAATTTTGATTCGTCTGACCACAGAACAGTTTTCCACTTTGCCACAGTCCATTTTAAATGAGCCTTGGCCCAGAGAAGACGTCTGCGCTTCTGGATCATGTTTAGATACGGCTTCTTCTTTGAACTATAGAGTTTTAGTTGGCAACGGCGGATGGCACGGTGAATTGTGTTCACAGATAATGTTCTCTGGAAATATTCCTGAGCCCATTTTGTGATTTCCAATCCAGAAGCATGCCTGTATGTGATGCAGTGCCATCTAAGGGCCCGAAGATCACGGGCACCCAGTATGGTTTTCCGGCCTTGACCCTTACGCACAGAGATTCTTCCAGATTCTCTGAATCTTTTGATGATATTATGCACTGTAGATGATGATATGTTCAAACTCTTTGCAATTTTACACTGTCGAACTCCTTTCTGATATTGCTCCACTATTTGTCGGCGCAGAATTAGGGGGATTGGTGATCCTCTTCCCATCTTTACTTCTGAGAGCCGCTGCCACTCCAAGATGCTCTTTTTATACCCAGTCATGTTAATGACCTATTGCCAATTGACCTAACGAGTTGCAATTTGGTCCTCCAGCTGTTCCTTTTTTGTACCTTTAACTTTTCCAGCCTCTTATTGCCCCTGTCCCAACTTTTTTGAGATGTGTTGCTGTCATGAAATTTCAAATGAGCCAATATTTGGCATGAAATTTCAAAATGTCTCACTTTCGACATTTGATATGTTGTCTATGTTCTATTGTGAATACAATATCAGTTTTTGAGATTTGTAAATTATTGCATTCCATTTTTATTTACAATTTGTACTTTGTCCCAACTTTTTTGGAATCGGGGTTGTAGATTTACTGTATATTTCATGCCAGTAACGATATACACCCAAATTTAGGTCATTTATAAAACATGGTGGTATAAGTGGCTCAAGTGGCATTCAGCTTTGAGTTATTTTTGTGCTTTTCATGGCTTATTTCACAAAGTTTGGTAATCATACTCATTTTAAATACTTGAAATGCTTAATCCATGCTGAAAACTGTGCGTTTCTGTTTCTGAAGAACTTCCTTGCTTCTCAGCATAAAGAGAACTTTCATTTCTGCAAGGCCATAAAGCACGTCATTTCTGCTCAATGGATGCAAGTTTTGGAAATGGAGAAGCTGAATATATCATTAATCATTTACAGTCAGATAAAGTTCTGTGGAACTGTGACTTCCATGACATGATTCTTCCTGAGGACTGGTGCTATGATACTATGACAAATATTTCACTTAGAAACTGGGACTTAACAGACAGGGACAATTCTAAGGAAGCAAAAAGGTCAAACTCTGATGACAGCTGCTGTGAAGTGCCATGTTGTCATCAAGCTGCTGGAGGTGATCTAGCAAGTCATATGAGTGACTACTCATATGACTTGCTAGACGTCTTGCTAGAAGGGGTCATAAGTGGCCATGCAAGTGGCAATACAGGGTGTTTTAAAAAAATTGATATCATTTCACAATTTAATAACTTTGCCAGTTCTCGTTCAGTCGACCTCAAATTTTAACAGCGTGTGTGGAAACAGGTCAAAATGTTATGTTTAATGTCTTTTGTTTTTATCTTTTTAGGTATAGAAATGCCATTCACTGGAAAAGAAAAGGCGTTGTGTGTTAGAGTACGCTCGAACACAGTCGAACAAGACTGTGCAGCGTGCATTTATGAGAGAATTCTCTAAAAACGTACCAACTGCAATGCAGATTTGGACATGGCACAAAAAGTTCAAAGAGGAAGGCTGTCTGTGTCTCAGGCGGCGTGCATATTGAAAATTTGTGAAATCGTTTATGGAATCCACATTCCTTTGAATTTCTCATTCAAATTTTGAGGAATAAATCGTATATTGCTCAACATTAAGCCTGTTCAGTTTCATTTGCCTAGACTATGTAGTTTCTGGGATATTTACATCTCAAATAATATGAAAATTTTTTTGCAACACCCTGTATTATTAATATAATTACTAGCTTTTTCATTTCAAAGTTGACAATGAGACCAACTTGGGGCCCAAGCAACAGCAGCAGTGCTACAAGTGCAGCAAAGCAGGTTGTACAACATGCAGCATTATAAGAGTTGAAAGCATACTCTGCTTGTCAAGAAGAAATGTAAATGCTACATTTTTTTAATCTTTTGTTTTCTTACCTGACTTTACCTTCGGTAAGTGCTGCAAACTATACTTAGGGTGTTAGACTGCTAGAAACCTGCTGCGCTAGTGATGGGGTAATGACAGGTCTGGGCTGTCTCTCAGTCTACTGCTAACCATACACACACACCTACATACACACACACACCTACATACACACATAGGCACATAGACACGCACGTGGATCTGTCAACAGATGGCTCCCCAACCAGACATGACCTAACATGAGCTCGGTGCTGCTTTACCACGGACTGTGTGAACCGGCCTCAGTGTCCCTGTTACTCTTTGTATCTCTGGGGAAGTTCTTCAGAAGGACCTAGTTTTAGGGGAATTTTTTATTTTTATTTTTTTTTTAACCTCTGCCTGGCTTGAATACATGTCTCACCACCAGCTCACGGTTTGACTGTAGCCTCTCTCATGAGGGCGTGAAACTTGCTTTGAAGTCATCTCCTGTAATTGTATGCTTTCTTTTTTTCTCCATCTACTCCGACGCCTAAACATCAAGTGCACGTCAGAGACAGTTCCCCCCCTCCTCACACCCCATCTAATTCAGTCCCTCCACAGAAAGCACGCTCTAATGTGGCCTTGGCTGCTGACTCAAACCAGCTCCTGCTCCTCTTCATTTCATATTCTCTCTGGGGAGGGTTTCCCCCCCCCCAAAGAGGCCAATGTGGCGATCTTTTGAAGAAGTAAGTGATTAAGATGGCCAAGTCGAGTCTGCAGGCTTCTTTAGACCCTGAAGAAAGAGAGAAAGAGAGAGTGAGAGAGAGAGAACAGTATGGTCTTTCAGCTTCCTTGGACTGAAAGAAAGTAAGAGAGAGAGCGAGAGAAAGAGGATAACGGTACACTATGTCCTTGGCATGGACAGTCCCAATCCCCTGACCTCCAGCTGCTCATGAAGAATATATGTACACACACACACACACACACACACACACACACACACAAAATTCTAAAGCAATATATACAGTGCATGCTTGTCATGCAACAGATGTCATGCAACATTTCAACATTTGTCATGTCGTGTCACATTTGTCAACATTTTAACATGCAATATTTTGTCCTTAACTGTAACAGAGATTTTTAGAGATAAATTTAATGATACAACTTGGCCTATATGATTATAATTAAACAATTAAAGTGACACGGCCTTTCAATTTCATAAAATCAGTGAAATTTAGTTCCCTCTGAAATCTGGTCATTGAGATGTATGTTTATTTCTGTAATATCTCACAAAATATCAGACCATTCTGTGCTGGGAAGTTATTTAATTTGAGGGGATTCCAGAGCAAATAATGTGCATGAAATCACTCACTTTACGCAGTCAAGCAGGCAGAAGAAGTCCGTGTGCGCATACTAAGGTTTACCTTTGACCGTGCACTGACAGTTCCATCATTCTGTTGCTAAACAAACAGCTGATCACACCAAGGTGCTCGCTGACCGCCAATATTTATCAGTTTGGTCCTGCGTTTCCTTTCCTTCGCAACATAACCTATTTTCTTCTCTCTTTCCATTACTGTAGTCGGTCTGTTACATTTCATTCACACACTCACGTCCTCCATTTTACTCTCCTGTTTCAAATCCCACAATGCCTTGCGCGAACAGGGAAAGCCCACCATGTGATGCATGACGTAGTATCTTGAATTGCATCATGGTGAAGCAGGAAAAAAATAGCGGAGAATTTAGGGCCACATGGCTCTAAATTCATTAATTGTTCTATTTTAAAAAACGAATAAAATTGGAAGTCTGTGATTCGAATTCAGTAGCTTTCGGTCCATTAAACAAAAATAATTGGGTGTCAGGGAAAATTCTTTTTATGACCTACACTTGAAAAATCCAAAAGGCAGTCTACCTTTAACAATTTAATTCAAAACAAATATTAGCAACATAAATAATACTGAAGTCTGTTTAAGTCGGAACTTTGTTTTTTCTTTTATTGATTTATTTTTTGAATTTTTACCCCAGTTTCTCCCACTTTGGTAACTGCTAATTCCTATTCGCTAGCTAATTCTCGTTAATTGCACAACAGGTGCCAAAAAGGAGAATGAGCACTAACACACACGTCAGAGACGTGTCAGTTTGTCTGAAGTGCTGCTCATGTGGAGTCACAGTGAGGCTGAACATGCTGAAAGCACCAAAACCCCATTCACATACGAAACCCATTAATGTATCTGGTAAAAACAATACAGTATAGATAAAATCGGTATGAGTGGAACGGGTTTAAATCAGCTCGAGTGGAGCAGGTTTAACTCGGTGCGAGTGATTCAGATTGAAATCGGTGCGAGTGACTCAGATTTAAATTGGTGCGAGTGGAACAGGTTTAAATTGATGCGAATGGAGCAGGTTTAAATTGGTGCGAGTGGTTCAGGTTGAAATCAATGCAAATGGAGGAGGTTTAAATTGGCACGAGTGGAGCAGGTTGAAATCAGCGTGATCCGAAATCACATGTAGTAGACCATTTTTGTACCAGCATGCAGCGGTCTCAAAAGTAGCCGGTCACCGGTGGCAAATCGCCGGCTATGGCTTGTTATGCCGCCGGCTATTGTCAGTCGAGTCACAAAATTTAATATTAAATATTTCTGACAGCAAAAAAAGTTGTGAACGTAAATTACATCCACTATGTCATGTATGTCCGTTGCCGTGTCGACTGTGTTTACATCCTCGACACGAGTGCAGCCATTACTGCCGCATGTGTTGCCAGATTGCGCGTTTTCCCGCCCAATTTGGGCGGTTTTAAGTGCATTTTGGCGGGTTTTGAACATATTTTGGGCTGTAAAACGTCAGCAGTATCTGGCAACATATTTTTTTACTTAATACAAGAAATTAATGGATGTCAATGTTTTTGCCAAAATGGTATTGTATTTTCCATTGTTTAGGCAGCTTCAGCATCATACTGTGAGATTCTGTTCAAATTGTTTTTTTCTTCTATGAAGCCTGAACCATTTATTTTATTAGTTTATAATTATTGTTTAATTTAGTCTTCAGGAGAGACTGCCTGCACACAGTACTAGTATTAATAGTTTTTTTTTCTTACATGAAAGCTGAGGCATTTATATTATATGTTAAGGTAACTTCATGTTGTGCTGTGAGGTTCTCTGCACTTTAACTTTTGAACCAACAGGTGCATTTGGATAAGTAAAGCCTATTTTTCTGCATTTTTGTAGTCCTGGTAATCTTTTATATTGGTAAAGTTGTTTATAGGACCATTTCTCAGTGTCTGTTTTTTTAATCAATAGTTTTTCAGTAATAACTTAATATTTAACATATCACTCAATTTTAAACAACCCCCGCTCCTCCCCCATAGTCTCCAAAATTTCTGTGGGAAACACTGGCATGCGTAACAACGCTAATCAAGCTTAAGCTAGACGACCCGCCTCAAATACCTGTCCCGGGTAAATGTTATCCCAATTTTAGATGGCCTGTTCCAAACCATCCCACCCCATGAAAAATTCGTACTGGCATATATATATATATATCCCTGCACTCTTTGCGTGCATTATGTCTGCCGCTGGCAGACATTTTACCATTTTGCACCCTGCTGTAAATTATTTGTACCCTGCTATTCTCCCAAACTTTGAAGCCCCTGAGCATGTAATGCTAGCTGTTTCCGCCAGCTACAACCACAAGTATATTTCAGGGAAACATGTTGTCATCGCCAGCAACATCATGACCAGTCACAAAACATCAATCCATTGGTTCCGATTCCCACTGGAGCTATGGCAAAAGATTACATTAATGTTACAGGGTCACCAGTGGATAGATTAACGTTTCAACTTTACTGTTTTGCTCCCATTCCCACATGACGCCATTACAGCATAATAGCAATAAATAAACGGTTTTCAGTGTCAGCGGTAATGGGGTATAACTCTCCTCTTCCACATGCATGAGCTCACAGCCACACGTAATTGGTTCGAGTGACTCTGATACTCACTCGGTTTCCCCCATGGTGCATTTCATTTAGATAGGTGAGAACCAGTAGGTGCACCTGGGTGTGCTCAGATTGTCTGATGGTCTCGGTCTGATTCCAGTCTTATTCTATCATGGATCAATTGCAATGAGAAAGCAGTTCAGGTCTGAATCGGGCTGACTGCAAGATTTGAGCCACAATGTTGTGTATTTATTATGCATTGTGAGCAGAATTGTTTTATTCAGAATTTTTTCAAGTTACAAGTCACGAGATGCAAACTGAGCCAAAGAACAGAGCTGCAGAAATCCAATATGTTCTCGATATTTGGAACAACTGACAAAACAAAGAAAATAAAAGCCAGATGTGATGAATGAAAAGTTTTGAAGTGATTATATTTGGTGCCAGTACCATGTTCGTCATGCTTGGGTGATTTTTGGGATTTCTACGCACACTTGTCAAAGGTTTATTTACCTTTCTCTATTGCCAGATTTATGGCCAATGAAAGAGTTTTATGAGCAGATTTTCAAACTTACATGCCCCTCAATCGACTTTTTTTTTCTTTTTGTTTTGTTTTATGTGCTGTGTGAAACCACGCAAATGAACCAAAAGTATTCGTTTATGCTCTGATTCAGACTCGGCAAATAGACTACTCAAATGAAAGGTCTGAAGCATCCTTAGACTCCCAGCCACGGATGGCCATGGCATCGTTAGGATTCAAGCTTGTGGTCTCTCAATGACACTTTTCTGACCACTTTTTAAAAACCTTTATGTCCCTGTCTAGATTGAAGTCTAAACTGATTTTGCTTCCTTGCTTGTGACCCTTATGATTTGTATCAGTCCTCCAAAACTTCTCACGCTTGCAAATTTTGAACAATTCACATAAGATATGAAAAGATAAAAATGTAGTGTTCGAGTTATGACTGGGGTTAGCACCGATTACCATTTCTTTCTTCATTCATGTGAAATCTGCCAAGATCAAACCATATCCAACGAGGTCGTTCAAGCTTCTCATGAGATCAGATTGATTTATCAGTATGACTCACTTAAATGAAACATTCCTGTTTGTCCTTAATCTTCAATTAAAATGCAGGTCAAAGTTAATAAACTTATTTTCGATTATCTCACCATGCATTCACGGCAAATTTCTATTAAATAACCTTCACCAATAATATCATGTCACATTTCATCTCCTCATACTCCACCCTCAGCTATCAACAAGTCTGTTTCGCTGCAAAATGTCACATTACAGGAGAAAAACATTGTGGTTCTCATTTTGCATTACATTTATAAAACACAGCTGTACCCAATCTCACTGGCTGTTGGGCTGGATTGTGACTTATACATAACAGCATGTTATGTTTTCTCTCCACATATGAAAGGAAGTGCAGTGGAATGAGCCATTCTGGACTGTACTTTTGTAGATTGGCTTTCCTTGAGGACTTGTGATGGACCCCAGGCCATTGTGTGTTCTCGCTTGCCAGCGAGTGTAAGTGCTGCTGGCACTGGAGCCAAAACAGAAGGCTGATGGGGTGGGAGTGCAGCAGACATCCCCCCTCCCAAAACGCCGGGACTTGGCGCTGATTGCTGCAGGCTGGCATTCCAGTCCTTTTTACTCACACACATCTACACTGACCTGCAACCACTGTTTCCTGAAAGACAGGAATTGAGGCCGGCTTCCTGTGACAGTCCTCTTTCATGTGGTCACTTCCTGGTGTTTGGCTGTCGCTATTGACCTCTGGTTTCATACACAGCAGCTCTGAGAGGCTCTTTCAAATTTACAACTGATTAAATCAGCTCAAAACTCTGTAGAACTGAGTATACTGTAATCAGGTATTAATAGTGCATTATGGCACCACCAAAACAACTGTGACCAAACCAGTTCATTAGCATTTACCAAAAAAAAATGATATCCTTGCATGCATACTGTAGATAAGAAATGAGTGTTATTTTATACTGCAGATTTAAATAAGCCTGCTTTATCTCTGTACAACTGACACACTGGCCTTTATTCGTCAAAGTTGTTTTCATTTATATCTTCAAATTGCGCCAGTTTCAGTATTCATGTTTGATTTTTTTCTTTCCCATGTTTGTATGATAGAAATTTGCAGCTGGTGTAAATCTGAACATAAGATTTTAGCAACTGTATTTGCAGTCAAATCATAATTCTTTTTGGTATTATCAATATTATCACTGGTAATATTACTGATAATAGAAGTAATAGACCAGTGGTGAACTGTTACTATTAGAGCTGGGACTTGAGCTCAGTCAAAACTTAACCAGACACACCAAAAAAGCAACAGGGCAAAGGATTTTGCAAGGGATTAGCAGCAGGCTGCCAATTCGCTCCATTGTGTGTAGTCGTCGATGTTGATTTTAAAAGTAACTAAGTAAATTACACAGGGAAATGAACACTTAAGTCTGAGTGAAAAATACTGTAGCGAGCGTGCAGCGTGGAAGAAGAGTCTGGAGACAGAAATCTTAGTTTCTCGGTCGTTAGCCTGTGCTACTTGCTCTCAATAGCACTGGCTTGACTGTTTTATTAGCATTTGCTAATACTACTGATCAATGCTACACCGGCTGGAAGGTGATTTCACTGCTGTACTGACGGCACCAACTCGTGGTTAAGCTCGTGTTTGCCTTCGAGAAGGCTTAGGATGATAAATTTTTGGTCCCTTCCACTATAAATCAAAATCTGATTGGCTAATTCATCTGTCACTTCCTACATAAATATACACTGCCATGGCCTTCTGTCCCGGCAACGAAGTCCTAATCACTGAGTGAGCAGCTCTAAACTTTTCTCAGCCTGGAGACAACAAACAAAAAAATCTCACTGGATAACTCTGTTTTAATGTTTTCAGGACAGTAACCCTTTCGTTTCTGAAGCAAATTTGATAGAAAATGAGGCCGAATTAGAAGATAATGAAATTATGAAAGAATGAAAGCAATTAAAAAATGAAAGAAATTAAATATAACATTTGAAATGCTGATATGTTTGGGCTTCTCTGAAGACCTACAAGGCTCTGACGGTTCCCCTTTGTAATAGACAAATTTGACATACAGAAATAATATTGGCTTCTGAAGCTAGGAAATAATCTCTGACAGCAGATCTGAAGAGAAAAAAACATTGTTATAAGATTAAAGTAAAAATCTCAAGGAAAAAAAGTCTCAGTCTTGAAAGAAGGTCTCGTATTACAGGAGAAAAGTTGCAACATTATGAATAAAAAAAATGAAGTCTTAATTCTTTAAGTCTCAAACTGGGACATCTTGTATTCATATGTAGATGAAGGCAGCGTTTTATTTCCACATGGTGTGCAGAAGCAGATTTACTAATCCCGTATTTTGTTGATGTGCAGCAGTTTCATGAATCAGACGTGGTACAGCTCATATGTCGACCCTGGCACTCAAGTTCGTTCTTGCTTCTACACCACTTTGGTGAATATGGGCCATTGTTCTGTAAGTCACCAATAACATTCTGTTAAAATTGCTCAGTTTGTGTCGCGTCGTTGTATTGTTATGGTATTTGTGGAATGGTGGGACTGTTGCAAAGCCGAGATTAGAGTGTCTCCACAGCACACAAACCATGTGGTTTGGTAACCTTGCTCAGGAATGTGGATTGGGACAAAGCAGAATCCCACGTTCTTCCTTTCCTAAGAGATTGCACCCCAACGGCCTGGACGTGATTGTGTTTGAACTTTGAACACAGTGATTAGCTGGAATGCTGAGGTTCCTGTCTTCAGTTACTGCTAATAAATAAGCTGTTGTCCAAACAGGAAGAGGGATTACACCAAAGCAGCAACATCAGTCAGATCAGCAAACCTTGATAGGAGATACTGGGATTTATTATTAGTATTAGTAGTGGTAGTAGTATTGTGCAGGTCAACTTTGTTTTTTTTAACATAAATCATACATACTGCATATACACATAGTTGATAATTCAAAATGGATAGAAACTCACACACACTTCGGTAATGGCAGGGTGAAGACCGGGTGTTCCATTAGTTCATGCTTCGTTAAAAAGAGCCTACTCATACACGACCCAAAGCAGGAAACTGGGCTTTTCTGAGTATGACCACACTGTAGACACACTCATTTGCCAGACCCTTCTCTCACAGCACACAGAGTTCTGCCTTGGTATTTCCCTCTGTCATCTTTGCCTCAACGACAGGCTGTACACAGATCCAGTCTCTCTTTAAGCTAATCATCACAATAATCACATGATTATTCAGCTGCAGATTGGTTTCAGATTATGGTGATTTGGTTGTAAATGTGTGTTGAATTCAGACGTTTACAGTACATGCACACTATAGGTTAACGTCTGGCTTTGTGTTTTACTCGGCAGCCAAACTGAAAACTGGTGTGTGTGTGTGTGTGTGTGTGTGTGTGTGTGTGTGTGTGTGTGTGTTAGATTTGGATAGACTTTGGAGTGTCATGGCCAGCCTCCTTCCTGTAGCCCTGCTGATATATGATGGTCACAGGACATTCTGGTGTCTGGCTCAAAATTACAATCATTCTCTGACACCGCCCCCACCCCACACCTCCAAGCCTTCCAACACATATTCATACACACACACACACACACACTAAGGACTGTATTTTTACAAAGGAAAAAAATCTCTTATGGTAATAGCCATTATTGACTTCCAAATATTAAAGGTAGACTGCCTTTTGGATTTTTCAAGTTTAGATCATAAAAAGAATTTTCCCTGACACCCAGTTATTTTTGTTTAGTGGACCGAAAGCTACTGAATTCGAATCACTGACTTCCAATTTTGTTAGTTTTTTTTAAAATAGAACAATTAATGAATTTAGAGCCATGTGGCCCTAAATTTTCCTCTGTTTTTTCCTGCTTCACCATGACCCAATTCAAGATACTACATCATACATCACGTGGTGGGCTTTCCCCGTTCACGCAAGGCATTGTGGGATACAAATTTGAAACAGGAGAGAAAAATGGAGGACGTGAGTGTGTGAATGAAACATGAAAGACCGACTACAGTAACGGAAAGCGAGAAGAAAAGACGTTATGTTGTGAAGGAAAGGAAACGCAGGACCAAACTAATAAATATCGGCGGTCCGCGAGCACCTCAGTGTGATCAGCTGTTCGTTTAGCGACAGAATGATGGAACTGTCAGTGCACAGTCAAGGTAAACCTGTAGATGGCAGTAATGCAACACTGGATACCAGCTGATGTAAAACCCAAAAGAAGAAGGAAAACCTGCGCATGCACACATGGACTTCCTCTGTCTGCTTGACTGTGCCAAGCAAGCAAGTTCATGCACACTATTTGCTCAGGAATCCCCTCAAATTAAATAACTTCCCAGCCACAGAATGGCCTGGGTTTGTTTGTATTTATTCATTTATTTGAGATATTGCAGAAGTAAACATATATCACAAATGACCAAATTTCAGAGGGAACTAAATTTCACAGGTTTTATGAAGTTGAAAGGCCGTCTAGCTTTAACAAGTTGGACAAATTGTCCTTAATTGCATAGTATTTTCGATGTGCACATATCAATTTGTTCTGCCTACACAGATTAGTTATTTGCACCCATAAACATTAAGAAACACAAGTGTTGCTTAACAGAACATTCATGCTTTTATTTAGTAACATTATGCAAACACAGCATTGCCATAATGTTGGGAGATAAGTAGTTTGCTTAGCTAATTTCTTCTCTCTGGTAGTGTTTTTTTTTTTTTTTTTTTTTTTGCAGCTACCCAAGTTTGCTAAGCTAGGCTAAGTATCATATCACTGAAATAAAATCAAGTGCTAGTAAGCTAACTAACACTAAGCTAGCTAATATATTGTACACACCAGTAGCCAAGGTTGCTAGCAAGCTCGCTATCATACTCACTGTTTTGTATTGAAAACCATTAACAAGCTTTTCTTGCAAGCTAGCTAACATTATAATTAACTGCTATTAGTAACTTGTAGCCATGTTTGCTAGCAAGTGTTATTCTTCACACTCCCAGACTGGTGGCTATTTGTGATAGAGGGAGACAGCTACAAGTTGTTGTACAAATAACTAGCATTAAAGCCAAACAAAACCTAAAAATTAAACACCTTTATACTGACACATAATATCTATGCAGTACATGTTCGATTGTTCATTTTTGTACCTGTATACTGTGTATACATTACATTAATGGCATTTAGCAGATGCTCTTATCTAGAGCAACATGCCCAGAGCAACCTGAGGAGCAGTTGGGTGAAGGTGCCTTGCTCAAGGGCACTTCAGACGTTCCTGCTGGTCCAGGGACTCGAACCAGCAACTTTTTGGTCCCAAAGCTGCTTCTCTAACCATTAAGCCTTGGTGTATAGACTTTATTTTAAAAGAAAAACAATGGCCCTGGGCGCTGCCATCTCACACTCAACGAGGTTCAGATATCACGCTCCGAGTACAAATTATGCAAGAATCCAAGATTGTGACGAAACTGACTCATCACATGACTTACTGAGGCTGAGATCTAGTGGATACATCACTTCTAAATTGTTATAAATAACCCTAAAGATGCCCGAGTGTCAAGCATTTGGCTGTAAAAATAAAAAGTGCCCACACACACACAAGAGCAGTGAGCAGAGGCTGTTTTGCTGCCTATAAATGCTCCACCAAGAGGGACTCATAGTGTTCTTTTTTTCCCCCAAAAAATGAATTTTCCTTGTACGTTTATGTGACATGCTTGCTTGTTTTTATTCACAGAGAAAAGCAATCTTTTTAGACGGGAAGAATCGTGTTGCTATGGCAAAAACCATTGTTTACTCATATCTGTGTCAGTAGTGTGTGTGCGTTATCTTGTTGAGTGAGATTTAAACACCAAAAAAGTGAGGTCTGTTGGTTTTCGTATTTTGTTGTCAGTAAAAATCACATGGTTACAGAAACATTCTGATTAGATTTTTAGAATTAGAAGCCTTTATTGGGCGGCACGGTGGTGTAGTGGTTAGCGCTGTCGCCTCACAGCAAGAAGGTCCTGGGTTCGAGCCCCGGGGCCGGCGAGGGCCTTTCTGTGTGGAGTTTGCATGTTCTCCCCGTGTCCGTGTGGGTTTCCTCCGGGTGCTCCGGTTTCCCCCACAGTCCAAAGACATGCAGGTTAGGTTAACTGGTGACTCTAAATTGACCGTAGGTGTGAATGTGAGTGTGAATGGTTGTCTGTGTCTATGTGTCAGCCCTGTGATGACCTGGCGACTTGTCCAGGGTGTACCCCGCCTTTCGCCCGTAGTCAGCTGGGATAGGCTCCAGCTTGCCTGCGACCCTGTAGAAGGATAAAGCGGCTAGAGATAATGAGATGAGATGAGAAGCCTTTATTTGTCACATATACATTACAGCACAGTGAAGTTCTTTCTCTGTATTTAACACATCTGAAGCAGTGAAAACGCACACACGCACACCCAGAGCAGTGAGCACACACATACCCAGAGCAGTAAAGAACTGTGCTACAATACCTGGGGATTTATTTTTTTTAAAGAACTAGAAGCCTTTATTTGATGGCTCTGTGTAACGAAGGTAAATGGTGTACTAGTGTGTCAGCTACGTCACAAGCGGATATCCAGTTTCAGTGCAAATGGCTGCATCCAGGGAAGCCTGTTCTTAGCAAAAGCATAACTTTTAAAATGGATAAATTGTTGTTATAAAGTTTTATTTTAAATTACAATGTGTGGGGAGCACATCAGGGCACTTGCTGTGAACAGCCAACAGAGTTTATTTTTTGGCTTTTGTTTGGTTTTAATTATCTTTGAGACCCTGATATGTTTTTTCAAACTTTATTAATTATTTAAAAATATCTATCATCCTTCTGCTATCATTAAATTCTCCACAAAAAGTTTAAAACGATCTGAACAACACCATATACACAGATGGACGGTCATCTCTGAGTTTTTAGATTGTACTCAGATATGAATCTCTCTCTCTCTCTCTCTCTCTCTCTGTTCTTCAGTGATGCAGGTCTGATGGCCATATTTCAAAAATACTAAACACAACCTTTCACAAGGTTTTTATGTTTTATACACAGCACAAGCTGTTTCAAACAGAAACACACACACACACACACACACACACACACACACACACACACACACACGGTTACAAGGCTTCTTCATGAACACAAAGCTTTTTAGTCCACAAACAACACTGCCATCACATCATGGCCCATCCATTAACAACTCCAAAGACAGCCCATTAGGCCAGTACCTGAAAAATGCCCAGGTTTTGTTTAACTTCATGAGAAATAGCTCTAATGGTGAATATTACTGTGGCAGCTTAAGTAATACCTGTCTTCAACCATCTGAATATTCACCTGTGCTGTGTGACTGTTTTCCTGATGTACAGCTATTATGGGAAATAGAGCCCAGCTGAAGTGAGGTTTATACTTTCTCTAAATGCACTGCATGGATTTTGATATACTGACCCTTTAATGCCTTGAATGAAAACAGTTTATACTAGGAGGAAATATTTAAAAAAATATTTATATATATACACACAGTGGTGCTTGAAAGTTTGTGAACCCTTCAGAATTTCCTATATTTCTGCATAAATATGACCTAAAACATCAGATTTTCACACAAGTCCTAAAAGTAGATAAAGAGAACCCAGTTAAACAAATGAGACAAAAATATTATACTTGGTCATTTATTTATTTATTGAGTAAAATGATCCAATATTACATATCTGTGAGTGGCAAAAGTATGTGAACCTTTGCTTTCAGTATCTGGTGTGACCCCCTTGTGCAGCAATAACTGCAACTAAACGTTTGCGGTAACTGTTGATCAGTCCTGCACACCGGCTTGGAGGAATTTTAGCCCATTCGTCCGTACAGAACAGCTTCAACTCTGGGATGTTGGTGGGTTTCCTCACATGAACTGCTCGCTTCAGGTCCTTCCAGAACATTTCGATTGGATTAAGATCAGGACTTTGACTTGGCCATTACAAAGCATTACTTTATTCTTCTTTAACCATTCTTTGGTAGAATGACTTGTGTGCTTAGGGTCGTTGTCTTGCTGCATGACCCACCTTCTCTTGAGATTCAGTTCATGGACAGGTATCCTGACATTTTCCTTTCAAATTCGCTGGTATAATTCAGAATTCATTGTTCCATCAATGATGGCAAGCTGTCCTGGCCCAGATGCAGCAAAACAGGCCCAAGCCATGATACTACCACCACCATGTTTCACAGATGGGATAAGGTTCTTATGCTGGAATGCAGTGTTTTCCTTTCTCCAAACATAACGCTTCTCATTTAAACCAAAAAGTTCTATTTTGGTCTCGTCCATCCACAAAACATTTTTCCAATAGCCTTCTGGCTTGTCCACGTGATCTTTAGCAAACTGCAAATGAGCAGCAGTGTTCTTTTTGGAGAGCAGTGGCTTTCTCCTCACAACCCTGTCATGCACACCATTATTGTTCAGTGTTCTCCTGATGTTAGACTCATGAACATTAACATTAGCCAATGTGAGAGAGGCCTTCAGTTGCTTAGACGTTACCCCTGGGGTCCTTTGTGACCTCGCCGACTGTTACACACCTTGCTCTTGGAGTGATATTTGTTGGTCGACCACTCCTGGGGAGGGTAACAATGGTCTTGAATTTCCTCCATTTGTACACAATCTGTCTGACTGTGGATTGGTGGAGTCCAAACTCTTTAGAGATGGTTTTGTAACCTTTTCCAGCCTGATGAGTATCAACAACGCTTTTTCTGAGGTCCTCAGAAATCTCCTTTGTTCATGCCATGATGCACTTCCACAAACATGTTGTGAAGATCAGACTTTGATAGATCCCTGTTCTTTAAATAAAACAGGGTGCCCACTTCTGATTGTCATCCCATTGATTGAAAACACCTGACTAATTTCACCTTCAAATTAACTGCTAATCCTAGAGATTCACATACTTTTGCCACTCACAGATATGTAATACTGGATCATTTTCCTCAATAAATAAATGACCAAGTATGATTTTTTTTGTCTCATTTGTTTAACTGGGTTCTCTTTATCTACTTTTAGGACTTGTGTGAAAATCTGATGATGTTTAGGTCATATTTATGCAGAAATATAGAAAATTCTAAAGGGTTCACAAACTTTCAAGCACCACTGTGTGTGTGTGTGTGTGTATATATATGTATGTATGTATGTGTTTGTGTGTGCACACACACACACACACACTTGTATATGCATACATATGCATATACATGGTAGTGTAGTGGTTAGCACTGTTGCCTCACAGCAAGAAGGTCCTGGGTTTGAGCCCAGCGGCCAACGGTGGCCTTTCTGTGTGGAGTTTGCATGTTCTCCCCGTGTCTCCATGGGTTTCCTCTGGGTGCTCCGGTTTCCCCCACAGTCCAAAGGCATGCAGGTTAGGCTAATTGGTGGCTCTAAATTGACCGTAGGTGTGAATGTGAGTGTGAATGGTTGTCTGTGTCTATGTGTCAGCCCTATGATGACCTGGCGACTTGTCCAGGGTGGTCCAGGGTGATGGATGGATGGATGGATGGATGGATGGATGGATGGATGGATATTTGTAAGACTTGATGGCTGAAATGGCAACAGCCTTGAATTTTTTTTGTTTACTTCATTAGTTATTGGTAAATTGTTCCACGTTACTACTGTCCTTGGACATTATTAGATACACTAAGTTGGTGGAAAGGACAAGTGTTTGGTAATCTGGTAGCTCTTGTTATTTGATGCACCTCAGGAGGGAAGCTGATGCCAACATATCCCATCAAAATGACCCTTGCAGATTGCTGCTTTGGATGTAGGTTAGGTTGTTAGCGATGCATTGTGTTGCTACATAAAAGTCAGTCAAAAGCATTTGTCAAACAGAATTTTTTTTTCTGCTTAATGCTATTGTGTGTGACTGGTGAAGTGGACAAGCTAATAGAAGCAGTTTCACTCTTTCTCCAGGCAACAGTGTGTGTCTAATACTTGACTGACCACAGCACCTTGGCAAATCCATTCATTCTATCTTGAATCAGTTTGGAGAGTAAATCAACAGATATACCTTATTAATATAGGTTTTTCTGAAGCTGTCCACTAACAACAATTTATTAGTATTATTATTTTACATATGGTTAAGTTATGGTTATGTAAGTTATGGTTTAGCAAGATCAGAGAGGAGGTGACTTCAGAGCATCCTCTACAGGAGTGGCTCTCAAAGAAGGGTCTACAATCCTCTGGAAGTCTGTGACATACAGCCAGGAAGTACACAATTTTATTATTTTTAAATAACATGACAGCTTTGGAAATAACTTCTTCTTCTTTAGTATTCTGCCTGATGGGAGGTCCGCTCTGACGGCTTCAGTCATCAAAGTCTCTAGGGAAGAATTACAGTAGTGGTTTCCCGTTGCCTTCTTCTGGATTATTATAGAGGTTTTCTCCTCTCAACCATTCACACCTATGGACAATTTAGGCCAAGTTTACATTAGACCGTATCTGTCTCGTTTTCTTCGCGGATGCACTGTCCGTTTACATTAAAATGCCTGGAAACGCCGGGAAACGGGAATCTGCCAGGGTCCAATGTATTCAATCCAGATCGTGTCTGGTCCGGTGCTGTGTAAACATTGAGAATACGCGGATACGCTGTGCTGAGCTCTAGCTGGCGTCGTCATTGGACAACGTCACTGTGACATCCACCTTCCTGATTCACTGGCGTTGGTCATGTGACGCGACTGCTGAAAAACGGCGCGGGCTTCCACCTTGTATCACCTTTCATTAAAGAGTATAAAAGTATGAAAATACTGCAAATACTGTTGCAAATACTGCCCATTGTGTAGTTATGATCGTCTTTAGGCTTGCCATCCTTCCACTTGCAAGTGGTAAGTGACGCGCATGCCCGACATGCACTGAGATCACACACACAGCGGCTCAGTCCCGAATCACTGCTCGTGCGCTCCACTCGTGCGCTCTGTGATCTGCGCAGGGCCGGAGTGCGCACCCTCCAGAGGGCACTCGCTGTTCAGGGCGGAGTGATTTGGAGCGCAGGAGGCGTTGCTGTGTGCACGCAAATCGTGTATTGGCGTTGCTGTGTGCACACTAATCGTTTTAAAAACGTTAATCTGATGATCCGCTGATACGGTCTAATGTAAACCCCACCTTAGAGTAGCCAGTTAACCTAACTGCATGTCTTTGGACTGTGGGGGAAACTGGAGCGCCCGGAGGAAACCCACGCAGACACGGGCAGAACATGCAAACTCCACACAGAGAGGCCCCTGTTGGCCACTGGGCTCGAACCCAGAACCTTCTTGCTGTGAGGTGATAGTGCTAACCACTACACCACCGTGCCGCCCCGGAAATAACTATCAACTACTAATAAAGTAATGATATAATTGATACAGCACATTGCAGCTGTCCTCCTGCATTGCAACTCCTTGTACCATACTTAGACTGTCCAGAAAAAAAAGTTTTAATAATGAGGGATAATATGCAACATTGGCAAATGTACTGTACACCTTCATGGCTGCCTTTGTGATTATTAATCAACAGTTCAGATTGTTTTATTGATATTTATATCAAGTTATGTAAATATATATACTGTATGTCATAAAGTATTTTCAGTTTGTTTATGAAAATTATTTGTCTAGAGTACATTAAATGTGAAGTGGCTCAGTCGTTAGTGAAGATTAATCAACAGACAGAGAGCTTCCTAGGTTGAAATGTAGGCCACATCTGAAAGAAAAGGTCAAAAGCAGGAGATGAATAGAAAACAGCTGCTATGAGGATTTACACTCTGGTGATATACCATCAGAGCAGAAGTTACTGGAAAAGGGTAAAGGTGGCCATAACAGTCTCTTCCTTTCTCATCTCATTTTCTCAGAACTCAATCCGGCACAACCTGTCTCTGCACAGTCGATTTGTGCGAGTGCAGAATGAGGGGACGGGGAAAAGCTCATGGTGGATGCTCAACCCAGAGGGTGGTAAGAACGGCAAGTCACCTCGCCGCCGTGCCGCGTCCATGGATAACACCGGCAAGTTTGCCAAGAGTAGAGGGCGTGCTGCCAAGAAAAAGGTACGCTGCATCCCAGACGGCATTTATTCATACCCTAATTCTGTGATTAAAAAAAAAATTGGGATCATATTTTAGTCTTGATTAAACCTCGAAAGCCTTCACATATTTTGAATGTAACCCTGAATATTTTGATCTGGTCACCAAGCTGAAATAAAGTTAAAAAAATAAAAAAAATAGGTCTTCACACACCTAATCCAAAGAATCCTTAAGAATGTGAAGGACTTTTGTGTATATATGTCCTTGAATAATTTTTCTAAATAAAATTTCCAAAATGTTTCTCTTGGTATCCCTGCTAGTGTTAATGGATTTACCAACTTTTCGTTCCTGCAGTTGGCCCTTCAGGGTGGTCCTGATGCTGGTGCTGAGAGCCCAGGCTCTCAATATAGTAAGTGGCCTGGCAGCCCCAACTCACACAGCAATGATGACTTGGAGGCCTGGACAACGTTCCGCCCTCGCACCAGCTCCAACGCCAGCACAGTGAGCGGCCGTCTTTCACCTTTCATGCCTGAGCAGGATGATTTGGCTGACTCAGACATGCACATGGTCTACTCGGGCCCTGGCTCATCCGCAAAAATGACCTCAACTCTCCCGAGCCTTTCAGAGATGACCAGTTCCTTGGGCCATGGCAGCACAGAGAATGTGATGGAGAACCTTCTGGACAATCTCAACCTGCTCTCACCAAATAACCCAGGATCAGCTGGAGGGCCCGGTTCAAGCTCTAACCAATCATCCCCCTCATCTCTGTTACAGAGCAGCCCTGGATATGCACCGTACAGCAACCAGCAACCCCAACAAGACTACCGCAAGTGCCTGTATAGCCAGGCCAGCATGGGAAACCTACCCTCTATGTCCTTGCAAAATTTGGAGAGCAAGCCCTCTTTCCCAGCTTCTTCTGGATCCATGGGGCAGTTTAACTGCTCAGCGGGGCTGCTTAAGGAGCTCCTGACATCTGATTCAGACCCACATACAGACCTGATTCCTTCTGTAGACACCGTGGTCTCCCAGACGGCAGGCAGAGGAGGACGCATGCTGCCTCCTTATGGTAGCGGGCGACCCGAACTAATGGGGGGTGGAGCCTCCCATGGTCATGTCCTGTCTCATTCTCACAGCATACATAGTCAAGCGCCACCTACCTCTGTGGCTCTGAATGGGCGTCCAATACATCCTATGAGCAACATGAGCCATGGGGGACATATCGGGTCCATCAAGTCAGCTATGCAGATGCAATACGGAGCCTCGGGTCACATGGCAGGTAGCGGGGCAGGAGGTGGAGGACTCCCCTTCTGCAACATCAATGGCAATGGCTATGGCCCTGGACCAAGCCTACCCCACATTCAGCACATGGAGAAGCTGCCCAGCGACTTGGACGGCATGCCTGTGGAGCGGTTTGAATGTGACATGGAGTCCATCCTTCATGACACACTCATGGACGGAGACACGCTGGATTTCAACTTTGACTCCATGGCGAGCCAGCCGGGGTTCCCGACACATGGGGTTAAGACCACTACTCACAGCTGGGTGTCTGGGTAAAGGTACATAAACATGTACTCATAGCTCCATTAAGATTACCAACAAACACTCACACTCTACAAACTACATTTTCAAGGGGCAGAACTGATCAGCATCTTCTGAATCAGAACAAATATAGTTTCTGGGGCAAAATGTAAACAGAAGCCTTAAGTAATGAAACTGGCCCTGCATTGCAATGATTTGGATTACAGTTTTTTTTTCAATCTTACACATTGTCTTCTGATTATATTTAGATCTAGAAACCCTTTAAAAAATTACAAACTACACCTTTAACTTTGTACTGTATTGTTTTGTTTTAAACATGTCCAGAATTGGGGAATACAAGTCAAGGTTGAATTTTGGCTCAATTTTAAACATTATGTCTTAACGTTTGCTTGCCAGACCCACTTCTTTTGATCTTCAGTTTGTTTTTTTTTCACTGACAATGCATTAAATTCCTTTTCTTTTTCTCTCAGGTAAGCCCTTTCTGGCCCCCAAACTGGAGAGTAAGAGCCCAAAGAGGCCATTCTCACCCATTCAAGCTATGCTCTTTTCTCTCGCTTCTCATCATGGACAGTTCCCTGCTTTTGCGCTGCTCAGCCATGGCTGTGATGTGGCTGCACATTGCCAAGGACATTCATTCAGTGGGGAGCTCATTCAGTGCAATGCGCCTTCAAACCAAGTGCCAAACCAGGTGCCTGTGCTTCTTAGCCAAATCAAGTGTGCTTTATTTTGCTGCCTTCTTCTCACTATAGAGAACCAGTGGTCAAATCAGGGCAAAAATGGTGTGGTCCACAACTAAGACTCGTATATTAACTGCAGCATGCATACACTTATGCAAGACCATCATAGTTACAGTATCAGAATCATCAGTCAAATTCTCTACTTAATTCACACTGTGATCGCGTGACATCCTAAATTAAGGCACCTTTTCTTAAAATCCTGGCCTTTGTCTTCACCAGCCCCTTAAATTGACCGTTGCATGGTGAGGTATACCTTTTCTCTACCTGTCTAGCATGCTGTTTATGAGTCCAACCTGCTGCCTTTTGCTTCCTACTGTCTACGTGCAGTGCTTAATGCCATAGATAGCTCAAAGCTAACCTTATTGGGAAAAAGAACTGGATCCTGAAGATGAGTGTATATAGTTTTATCTGGAGAAGGTCCTTCTCTTGGCAGGGCCTGGAAGACGTTTCAGAAGAACTCTCTGCCTCAATGGACGATGTTACATGTTGCAACACTTTCACTTTTCTCCTCAATGTGTTTGAATCGCAGCAGACATGCTTCATTTTTAACAAGTGTATTGTGATTATGTTATGTACAGAGCGTTTACATGGAGAATTCAGCAATCAAGGCAGCAGATTTGACATGTTTTGTAAATTGAGAGAAACTGGATCTGACACTTGACATTTCAGTTGGCTCATTCTCACTCACGACTGTGTACACCTTTACACATTTCCTGTAAATAGATGGTAAATATATATGGCAGAAGTATATAGTTGATACGTTTGAGATTTTGTTTTTTGAAATTTTGTTATCGTTTGTGTGTACGGTTGGCTTTAGCTGAGGTTAGATTAAGCTTGTATAATGCATTTCAACAGTGTTTTGGGGTGCTTAAAGGACAGGTCCACCCATTTTGCAAAGTTTCTTTAGATGTTTATATCCTGAAAACTCTCTTATAGAGTCAATATGTATAATTTTATGGCCTTGGGCTCTATTAATCAATTGTATATGGAATATACTGCCATCCTAAGATGCTCTGATTTAATAATATACCAGTGACCAGTCTTTACGCTGCAGATTTCTATTATTTGATATAGCATGGTAGAAATTTTGACAAACTGTTGGACATGTCCTTTAACATTTCTCATAAGGTCTCTCACACACGAGTCTTGTGATCATGGCTGATGTAGTTAAGAACTACAGTGCAGATGGGCTCTTACAGACCGCCATCTGTGCATGCAGAAAAGCTACAGACCTCTGCCTTTAAGAAAGTGTAGGGAAATGTATTTAGTTTATTTATTAGCGTGAAGGAGGAGAGGCGTGATTGAGTCACGTCACAGATTAATCACAAGTGTGTTCTCTTTCTCTCTCTCTCTCTCTCTCTCTCTCTCTCTCTCTCTTTCAATTCAGGCACTGTGATGCACATGCCAATATGTTTGTGATGTTTCCGTTTACTGATGTCAGAAAACAAGAAAAGAATGCCTTTCTCAAAAATTGACAATTAGACCCACTGCCTGCCTTCTTTCTTTCACTTCCTTCCTGCCTTCCTTTTAAGCTGCCTTGTCTCACTATCCTCATACAACCATCATAAAACCCATTAGCCTTGCCTTTTTTTTGTTCATTCTGGCTTCCATGCACTTCACTTTGTACACTGTACAAAACTTGTTTAGAATTATTGGTAGTTGCCCAATTCGGAGAAAACTGAGATATGTTGCCTTTGGAAAATCAATAACATATCGAGTTATATAGTTACTGTCATGTCAGTTTGTTCATATTTTTATTTGATTGTTGTATTTATGGCTTTCATTATTGGCTGGAATTAAGGTCACTGAGGACACCGATTGTTCTGACGAAACAGAAAATCTGGAAAAACTGGCACACCAGAGTGTAAGTCTGAGAGTTGTGGCATAGCTGGAGACCTGCTGAATGTGTGAGTCATGAAGTGCATAAACCCATCCATCCATTATCTGTAGCTGCTTATCCTGTCCTACAGGGTCGCAGGCAAGCTGGAGCCTATCCCAGCTAACTATGGGTGAGAGGCGGGGTACACCCTGGACAAGTCGCCAGGTCATCACAGGGCTGACACATAGACACAGACAACCATTCACACCTACGGTCAATTTAGAGTCACCAGTTAACCTAACCTGCATGTCTTTGGACTGTGGGGGAAACCGGAGCACCCGGAGGAAACCCACGCGGACACGGGGAGAACATGCAAACTCCGCACAGAAAGGCCCTCGCCGGCCACGGGGCTCGAACCCAGGACCTTCTTGCTGTGAGGCGACAGCGCTAACCACTACACCACCATGCCACCCCCATGCATAAACCTGCATGTCTTAAATCTAATGGATCAAAGGTAGCGATGCACCTTCTGCCTAATTTGAATATTTACATATCCAAAAGAACTAATGAACTGATATTTGGTTAACTGCAAGGGAACAAAATTACTTTTTTTTAATGACATAATTGAGTATCTTTTTTTCACTGCAATTCCATTTTTCTCTCTGTACAAAATGAAATGATTCACAGATCAACAGGCAGTGTCACTTCTCATGTACAATGTGCTTAAATCTGTGAGTCTTAATGGAGATGTACTGAGCGTTATTGAAAAAGTCTCCTCATCCTGTGAGCTTCGTACCTGGTCAGGTACGAAGCTCACAGGATGAGGAGATTTTTAAAAATATTTTTTAAAAATCCATGTCTGGAAATATTTTGATGTAGAAACTTGGGGTACGATTTAGAGATGCGTCAAGACGGAAAAAAATTGCGAGAACAGGCATATATCCATTATCTGTAGTTGCTTATGCTGTGCTACAGGGTCATAGGCAAGCTGGAGCCTATCCCAGCTGACTATGGGCGAGAGGCGGGGTACACCCTGGACAAGTCACCAGGTTATGGCAGGGCTGACACATAGAGACGCACAACCATTCACACCTACGGTCAATTTAGAGTCACCAATTAGCCTAACCTGCATGTCTTTGGACTGTGGGGGAAACCGGAGCACCCGGAGGAAACACACACAGACACGGGGAGAACATGCAAACTCCACACAGAAAGGCCCTCGCCGGTCACTGGGCTCAAACCCGGATCTTCTTGCTGTGAGGCGACAGAGGCCACTACACCACTGTGCTGCCTGTTCTCACATTTTTTTTCCGTCTTGATGCATCTCTAAACCATACTCCAAGTTTCTACATCAAAATATTTCCAGACATCGATTTTTTTAAAAATATTTTCCACATTGAATTCTTTTTATCATAAGACAAAACAAATACCCAAGTTTTTGATTTCAGTACTCAAATACTGGCATCTCAGTAACATAAATGGTTAATCGGGTATCTGAGTACCTTGTGCACATCCCAAATCAGCTGTAAGTATATAATCACAATCAGAGACTGTTACTCAAATTCAGTCAACCTTCAGAAGGCTGTGGTGGCATCAGTGACCCTTTAGAGATGAGTATATATTACATAAACTACATAAATCTCTATTTCTCAATATCACTCCATAAACCTCCTAGTATCTCACCTTTCCAGCATCAGCTTTTGAGAAATTGTAGGAAATATTTAATGGATTTAAATAGAAATACCATATTACATTACATTAAGCAGATGCTCGTATCCAGAGCGACATGCAACGTACCCAGAGCAGCCACCTGGGGAGCAGTTGGGGGTGAGGTGCCTTGCTCAAGGGCACTTCAGCCATTCCTGTTAGTTCAGGGAACTGAACTGGCAACCTTTTGGTCCTAAAGCTGCTTCTCTAACATTAGGCCATGGCTTCACCCTATGAAATCAGACCTACATGATTTCCACATTGATTTTGTATCACACATTTTGGTGTATTTTTGCTTACTATTAATCTCAAAAGCTCGGTAGTTTCGGCTGTACAAGGATAGTGTTCTCTCTCTCTCTCTCTCTCTCTGTGTGTGTGTGTGTGTGTGTGTGTGTGTGTGTGTGTGTGTTATTTCACACCTTTTTTTTTTTTAAACAATAAAGACTTGGCCGAGTCAGATACAAGCTTATTCTGAAGCCTGGTAAATAAACAGTGTTTTGTTGAAATGTTAAGCAGTACATCGCTGAAAGACTTGAATCTGTCCTGCAGGCTGAACTCTGACTTTTTGAATACTGACATATATAACAACGATCCACTTTTGAGCTATTTTAATATGATGTGAAAGCGTGTGTATTTTTAATATGCAGTGACTTCTCCTTAAATGTCAAACAGCTAACGTGTCACAGAAATATGAGTAAAATCATGGCATTTGATTTCGTTACGTGAGGTTAGCGTGTGATACGCAAGCAGCAGCAAAAAGACTGCCATATATCTATTATAGAAATGATGAATTAACCTGAGTTGTACTTCTTGTGCAGGCCACTCATCAAAAAGAGGACTATAACATAGAAAATGTCTACTAATATTATTGGATAAACCATAAAACAATATTTTCGATATGGGCAAGCTGACTTGTATTGTATATGCTTTGTTAATTTAGCAAATGCTTACATCTATGCATTCTTGTACTTCATTTATTACTTTTGTTACCTTTAGTTTGTTTTTACTGATGACAATATATTTCATGTACTATGGGCTTGTGGAGAAATTATGATGTTATGAAAAAAATATGAAGTATTTAGACAGTAGATTTACATGTAAAGCTTTTTGTAAACTGACTCTGTTATTCTTGTATTTTACAGCGGTTTTTAAATTAAATATAGAAATAATAGAAAAAAATAGAAAATTGCTAAGCTGCAACTAAATTTGATAAAGATTAATTCGTAATTTGTGTATTCAGATTGAGGTTTGGACCAATTTTTATAGAAGAGAATCTATAAATTAAGATGTTGCACTTTCATAAAGAAACAAAGCAGTGAAGATGTGACCTATTTTGAAACAAACTGTTACATTTCTTAACTTGTGTACAGAAATTCACAATAAAATTCTATATCTCAATGTGCAATCAGTGTATGTATAAATAATAAATCTATATACAAGAGAAACTGATGTTGTTTGGAGATCATTATGCTGACATTTCCTTACTGATGCGTGTCTGTTTTACTTTGAGATTGTTGGCAGTAAGTGACTTTTAGCCAAACCATATGTATAGTGCAAGGCTCTCTAAATTACTTTTTCCTGATTTGCTTGTATTCCAGTACAACAACCAGACTATGTTGCTGCTGTATAAAGCCATATATGTATATAAATGATCTTAAACCAAGAAAAAATGTGGTGTCTTGTGTTTTATTAAACCATAATTGAGGTAGTTATCGAGTGACATTTTTAAATACCAGAGGATAGTTTTGTTTAGTTTTTGTTTTTTAATGACTGATATGTCAGATGTGTTTCATGCTTTTGTGTTGCCTCTACTTAAGTGACAGTGTCATGAATAACAGTTGCTCTATTAGGAGAAGTTCAGGGTTACCTGAGGTCATGAGTTTTTCTGTTCACACACAGGAAGCTTGAGCATTTGAGGATCCCTTCAGTCTTAAAATGTAGACTAGATGAAGATGAAAAACAAGCTTTTTCAACACTTAATATGCTGTTAATGCACTGAACTCTAAATGTATACCGAGGTATCATCAAAAACATGAAATTAAATGTTTAAGCCTGGAACATAATACTGGGGCAGATTTATTAACAATAAAAAATTCATTTATAGGGGGCATTTAAAATTTTCAAATCCTAGCAGTTTTAATAAGGGTTAAGTTGTAGAGATCATAGTAGTGGCCTTATCCACATTCACAGGATATGAGCAGTTGCATGCTCTGATTGGCTACTCTAAGCAAGCAAGCAAACACAACTTTATATATATATATATATATATATATATATATATATATATATATATATATATATATAAACTTGGACTATTTCTGATTTAAGATGAGATGTTCATGTGGTTTTACTTTAAATATGTACAAGAAAAACAATGCCAAAGTTGAAAACTCAAGGAAATGAAGCAAGTCATTTTACTAGAACTGTCTATGCATGAAAAACCCAGTCACTTCTGCACAGACTTCATGTCCTTTTGACCCATGCTCTGACTCTCTCCTGATGTCAAGATACAATCAGCTGTGGACTTCAAAGCTAGACAGAAGTGAGCAGAGTAGTCATGAGAAAAGCTGTGGGGTTTCTAAGCCCTCGGTTTTGATAGTACAGAAAGCCGTCATGGAGAAAATATGTGTAGGACTGACACTTCTCGTTCTTCTCTTTCCTCGAAGTCTGGCTATAGAGTTTCTCTTATGAATCTGGCTTCCAGCTGGGGCCTCGTAGTTGGAACAAAACCAAGCTGGAGCTCAGGCTTTCCTGCCACACAAACATAGAGCCAGGAATTTTCAGCCCTCTGGCCATAGCTTTGAAATAACTCTATATCCCTTAAGATCCTTGAAACGAAGGTGAAAATGCCCTGAAATGGCTCAAACACCAAAGCAGTTCAGCTGAGGTCTCGGGTGCAGCTGGGACAAGGACAGGTGGAAATGCTGAATGCTGACCGAGAGCTGGCATTCCTTTCTCATCCTCATAATTCCCCGAAGTTTTACTTTTTTTGTCGAGTGGTGTGGTCCAATGTTCCCTTTAAACAGTGTGTTGACAGAGGGGAGAGTGCAGGGAGGAGGAAAGCACGGAGGGAGGGAGGGTGGGGACAGCTCCCCCCTGGAGGCTGCTTATGAGCAGACTCCTGAGGAATTCACTGCTCTGTATGTGTGTGTGTGTGTGTGTGTGAGGGTGGTGGTGGTGGACAGCAGCCAAACGCCTATGCCACTTTTGCATTCTCCCACCTGCAAGGAAGGTGAGTAAAGGCTACATCCAGACACATACCAACATTCCCCCCCCCGTCATTTTCACTAACATTTGAAAAATGCCCCCCTCCCTGAAATAAAGTTGTCTTCATTTGCAAATAAGGCTAAAGAAAACCTTAGAAATTCAATACTCATTTTTATAAAATGAATTTTATATATATATATATATATATATATATATATATATATATATATATATATATATATATTTTTTTTTTACCTTTGTTCCTGAGATGAACATACACTCCACATTTAATATTTATGTCATCTCCCTCCATTTCTTTGAGGACAAATGTTATGTGTCTGTCTCCAAGTCCTATGCTGGAGTAAATGAGCCACAATGGGGCTGAGAGCACAGGGTTGAACACCTCATGCCGCTTGTACCTGGGGAACGCACCTGATAGGAACAGACACGTGGGAAACGCTGACGGGATTTCTTCCATTCCACATGCTTTAATGATGCAGGTTATCTTTGCATCTCAGCTTTTTGCTTAATTCTGTAGGGTATAAAAGCGTATAACATTGAGACAGTCAAGTATAAATTAGTATTAAAGTGCTCACAGGTGAACATTACATTTGCACACACTTTATTTAAAACTACAACCCCAAATCAAGTTGAGACAAGACAACAGCACATTATATATATTTACCTCATTCATTCATTTTATTGTTTTTTTCAAAGTAAACACTGATTTCAATTTTGAATCTTGCAACACGTTTCAAAAAAGTTGGGACAGTAAAGCATTTACCACTTTGTAATGTTGTCATTCCTTCTCACAACACTTAAAAGATGTTTGGGGACTGAAAACACCAAGTGATGAAGTGTTTTAGGTGTTATTTTGTCCCATTCTTACTGCAAACAGGTCTTAAGGTGTGCAACAGTATGGGGTCGTCAATGTCATACTTTTCTTTTCAAAATTCTCCATACGTTCTCAATTGGGGATAGAGGGGCCAGACACCCTCTTCTTCCACAACTATGCCTTTGTTATGTGTGTAGAATGTGGTTTTGCATTGTCTTGTTGAAATGTCCCTGGAAAAGATGTCATCTTGAAAGCATATGTTGCTCCAAATCCTCAATGTACTTTTCTGCATTAATGCTGCCATCACAGAAGTGTAAGTTACCTTTGTCAAGGGCACTGACAACCCCATACCATGACAGACCCTGGATTTTGTATTTGTTGCTGGAAACAGCCTGGATGGTCCTTTTCATCTTTGGTCCAGAACAGACAATGTCAATTTCTTCCAAAAAAGACCTGGAACACTGATTCATCTGACCACAATACACATTTCCACTGTGTGATGGTCCATCCCAGATGTCTCTGAGCCCAGAGAAGTCGACAACGCTTCTGGACACAGTTAACATACAGTAAGGTTTCCTATTTGCACAGTAAAGCTTTAACTGGTATTTGTGGATATAACTCTGTAGAGCTTGACAAAGATTTGCCAAAGTAATCCTGAGCCCATGTGGTTATATCAGCTATAGATGAATGACGGTTCTTGATGCAGTGACATCTCAGGAATCAGAGACTGTGGGTGTTCAGCTTAGGCTTGCGCCCTTGCCCTTTATGCACTGAAATTCCTCCAGATTCCTTGAATCATTTAATGATATTATGTAGCTCAGAGAGTGAAATATCTAAATGTCTTCATATATTTCTTTGAGAAACATTGTTTTTAAACATTTCAATTATTTTCCCATGCATTTGTTGACAAACTGAAGATTGTCACATCAGCACTGGTTCCTATGCACTGTGACATATATATATATATATATATATATATATATATATATATATATATATATATGTATTTTCACATTAACTGAACATGCTCTAATTGGCTACTCTACCACTAGGCTATCAGCTCATATACTGTGAGTAGAGAAAAACAAAATGGTGGAGCGTGGTGCTAAATCAACTGAGGAGGAAATAAAAACTCTACTTGAAAACAAAACCCCCAAAATTATTATCAACTATTTAAAAGAAACAGAAATAGCTAAAAGAATATAGTTTTTTTTGTCCCCCCCCCCCCCCCCCCCCCCCATTCCTCACTCCAGCACAGTCAGTGGCAGTAATGCACCAAGTTGGTTTGCCAACTGCCAAAAAAACTCTAAAGAAGAAAACTCCAAAAATACAAAACAGCAACAAAATATGGAATAAAAGTATTTGATGGTAAGAATGTATCTTTTTTATTTTTCAAGAATTATTATTATAGCATTTTTCACAAATTGCTACTGTGATTTCATTGGTTTGTTTACATTCTAAGCGAAATGATTTTGTTGGATGTTTTGGATAAAGTTTTTATTTTTTGAATTTGCGAAAAATAAAAATGCTCTGTTTCTCAAAATCCAGTGAATGTGGATAGAATAAAACAGTTATTCCACTCAATCTCATCCTACACGGCTAATAGCCAACTCAGCGCTACACGCCTCGTCGGCTATCAGCTCATGTACGACTAGATTGCGTGATATACTATACTATATATATCACACACACACACACACACACACATATATATGTCATTTATTTATTTATTTTAAAAAATGACTACTCACAAAACATAATAAATGCTGCAATTATAAAAATATGTTTATATATTATATATCATTATATATCATTCTGCCAGTAAATCAATAAAATAAAAGGTATAATTCTGCAAGCAACAGGCTTCGGTTCGCCATAATATCAAAAACAATAGACATTTATGTCATAGATTTTCTCCTTTTTAAATAAAGGTTTAAACATTACATTTGCTGTTTTTCTTTGTATTATTTAACTTAATGGTGTGAAGCAGCCCAACACAAAGCAGAGTTACTCTTAAAACCCTGAAGTTGATTATTTTCCAATAACTGAAGTTTTCCTGAAGTATTTATTTATTTATTTGTTTTTATTTAGTAAAGATACACACATTTTACCTGTTTAGAGTTAGGTGTAATGTTGTGGAACATCCATGAAATGAAAAGTTAGTTCTGCTTATCACTTACATTATCACAGCTATGAAGAAACGTTGCTTCACAAGCCTCTCTTTTTTCATTCTCTTTGAGTTAATAAGACAAACAAATTACAGCTTGCCACATTGCCAAGAAAATACAAACTCCTCTGTCCTGAAGACGTCCCTGTGTTGGAAAACAGCTTTACCTCTGACTGTTACAAAATACTGACGCTGGAGACTCCTTCCAAAAGTGCTAAATAAACATCCTCTCACTAAAAATTTCACCATATCAACACCTACACACATTTTTAAGCTGTTACTATAGAAATTATAATGTATTAGAAAAGCACGTTAATATAAAACCCTTTGAGTTTACACTTGGTGTGATTGTATGAGCTGTTGTTTTAGAAAATTAATCATTAAACCATTCAACCAATCCTTAACCCATAGAACATGGTCAAGATCACCTTATTTAGTAGAGTGAATACTCAGTGTGAAGCAAACGCTACCGTTTAAAGATGATCGTTGTGCCATGATGCTTTCAGGAGACTAAGCCCAGAAAGTTTCTTTTGTGTCAGTGAAAAACGGTAACCATTTTTAAATAGTGCTCTCAATATATTGAACAGCACTTTTATTTCTCATTTGCCGATGAGGTGATGGTCTTTGACAGGTTGTGGTGTGGTGGTTGGAACTGAGTCGGTTCTACTCCACCATCTGGAGGGATTTCAAATCATTGAAGCTCCATACAAAGTGAACATGAGCAGCAAAACCATCAACCCATATGGTAGGGTGGGGGTGGAGGGGTATGTCGAGAGAAAGCACTTTGTGAAAAAGGAGAAGCAGATGTAGTTAGTTTGTTAGAGGGGAGATGGCATAGCGTCTCGTGCTGGCATAGTGATAACTGTCCTCAGTTGACTCTTCTGTGGATTTGTGTGGAGTGAAGCAGAGCTGAAGGAAGCTTTGTGCCGTTTGCATGCTATCCAACTAAACGTAAGCCAGGTCATCCAATGAACACTGGAAATTACATAAATTACTTTAAAACAAGAAGAAGAAGGAAACTACCAGTGATTAGCTATAATGTGCCAAAGCAGCTGATGAATGAATTGGAAATGAATGTGATTGATGTATGAGAGGAAATCAAAAGAATTTATGCCAAAAAAAAATATCGAATCTCTCGAATCTGTACTAAGTTACAGTTTCCAGAAGGATTTGAATAAGCGAGTTAGAAAATTAGTAAATATATGTGTATGTGTGTGTATATATATATATATATATATATATATATATATATATATATATATATATATATATACAGTATGTCTGTATGTAGCTAGTTAAAAATCAGACATTAAAGCACACACTGTTTTGTGACAGTGCCCCAGTGCGAACATAAAGCACTATTCTACTGTCACAGCACATATGACTTGTGGCTTTACTGCTCCCCACAAATGGGTTTCATTAGCATAGTCTTATGTCATTCTGCTAAGCATTGAGCATGCCAGAAATAAAGGCTTTGTAGGAGAAAAAGGCCATCTCTCTTTTTTCACGCCAAATGCAAAGAGACATACTAAAGCACTCTGTAGAAGAGAGAGCACCACACACAAACACAGTACCTTCGAATGGAATTGTACCTTCAGAAAATTAAAGCATAAACAAGCATAAAAATGCCTTTACTTTACTCAACCTATCATGTATTCCTATCCAGTAGTTGAGATAAAATTGTTTTACACACACACACGCACACTTTTTTTTGGTAAAAATTAATATAAATTTGATACCTCAGGAATATTTTGAATCAGTACAAACATTGATATGTGCTTAAAAAAGACGATATTAAATGGAGTATAATTGGACTTTATTAGAGTATTATTGGACATATTTTCATTTTAAGAAAGGCTTGGGGGGCACGGTGGTGTAGTGGTTAGCGCTGTCGCCTCACAGCAAGAAGGTTCTGGGTTTGAGCCCAGTGGCCAACGAGAGCCTTTCTGTGTGGAGTTTGCATGTTCTCCCCGTGTCTGTGTGGGTTTCCTCTGGGTGTTCCGGTTTCCCTCACAGTCCAAAGACGTGCAGGTTAGGATAATTGGTGGCTCTAAACTAACCATAGGCGTGAATGGTTGTGAAGCTGCGACAGGCCTAGCAAGCTGGCGGTAGATTGTGTGTGTGTGTGTGTGTGTGTGTGTGTGTGTGTGTGTGTGTGTGCGCTCACACACACACAATCTACCGCCAATCTAGACGCAGACAGCCTCATTAGAGGCTGGTAACTGACAGGCCAATTGGCCTACAAGGCGTCAAGATGAAAAAAAAATGGTTTCTATGACAAATGCAAATAGTGAAGTTAATCCCCATGCATAAATTTATTTCAAAATTAAAATGTATTTTTCAATGAATTAAAATTATTATTTTAATTACAATTAAATTGTTGACTCCAAACAAGTACTTTTCATTTAGAACAAGTGCTCTGCTTACTGGTGAACTTTAATTAATACATAGGCCTGGATGAAGCATCCTCATGAAACTGGCTGAGAAGCTATCAAGGGTATTCAAAGCTTTGTCGGAAATTCTGTTCAGAATCTAAAATCGAAAATAATTTTGATTTGTTTAGCACTTTTCTTGGCTACCTTATACTTTCATAGTGCTCATTATTATTATGCTCAAGTAGTAGAAAATATAAAAATGAAGAAAACACTTCAGTTAACATGTGCTGTCCAAACTTTTGATTAATAGTATTCCTGTGTGTAATTGTAGAACTTTTCCTCAGTTTATTTGAGGCCATTTTCACTGGAATATAAATATGAAATGACACACGTTCCACACTCGCTCACTGATCCGTCAACACGGAGAGACGTAAAAGACAAACAAAATATTATATATGGTCGTCCTACATCAACTGATACTACTACGACAAAATGACATTTATGAACATCATCGGCCCAATGAGCATAGTCATTAAGAAGTTTTAAACAGATGGAGATGTGATGATCCTGGATAGAAAATGATGAATGTGTATTTTTTCCCCCCACAAACTGTGAGGTGGTTCAAAAGGCAAGAATTTCTGTGAGGATCACAGTTGGAGCATTTGCAGATGTGGCTTTGTATCTGAGGGTCACCAAGTTTCCAAAACTAGAACAACACACCATTTCCATGTCAACAAGCTTTTTGAAAGACTTGCCAATGAAAACCCTTCACTCTCCTCAAACCACATAGGTAGATTCCTGGGGTTTCCTAACAACGTTGGAATCTTGATTAAAGCCAGGTTTTATAGACAGATGAGACCAAAATGTAGTTTATCTGGGCTTGTGCATTAGCCATTTTTGGAAAAGTGTAGTGTTCAGTTGGGAAATACTTGAATTCGTTATGTAAAGTATGGTGTTGACTTGTCATAAAGCTATTTTGATTACAAACACGCACAGAACATCACTAGGACATGTGGCACTTTGAAATAAGGGTGTCTATTTCCAAGACATTTAATAGAAGACAAGTCTCAAACAGAGTCACTGTTCATTCTTTTACAGCAGAACAATAGACTGAATTCCTCCAAAATGGTACAATGACCACACACAATCAATATCCGTCACAGTGCCCTGATTTAAAGCAAATTGAAAACATGTGGGCGAAGCTGAACGGAGTGCGCAAGCAAGCACTGAGGATCTGGTGACATTTTCATTAATTTAGTCATTCATCTTCAGTAAGTGTTTTAGTCTGGTCAGGACTGTGGTGGATCTGGAGCCAGTCCTGGGAACACTGTCCACAGGGCAGAAATACACTGATGTATCCATTACAGGGAAACAGAAACACACTCTGACTGACACCTGAGGGGAATTTAGGGTATCTTGTTCCACCTACAAAAATGTTTTTACCAACACAACCTGTTGCATCACCGTACTATCCACTGGTAACATTTAGTAACATGGAGGAAATGCCTCAGGTTTTGTTCTCAAACGTAATGAACTAGTTTACAGTTGGTGGAAACTTACTGGTTTCCTACACGCAAATAGATCATTAATCAGTGGTCCTTGACTTCCCAGCAGTCCATGATGTATTCAAATGTCGTACTATAATGCTCTCTTTTTTCATGATGTGATGTATATATTAGTGTTACACTAGAATTTCAGTCATGAAAACTTTTTGGCCAGAAAATAGCAGTATTTTTTCAAAAGACAAAAATAAATAGTCCTACAATAAAGAGAAGTTTCTAACACTTTACAAATGACTTCAATGGTAATGAAAATGAGTAAGCTATTAAAAATGCTGTTTGCTTTAACAGTTAGAGCGGCAGATCAACAAGGAAGCTTTTTTTTCCCCCCCGATGCCTACATGCAATTTGCGGACGGCATGGTGGTATAGTGGTTAGTACTGTCGCCACACAGCAAGAAGGTTGTGGGTTTAAGCCCAGTGACCAACAGGAGTGTTTCTGTGTGGAGTTTGCATGTTCTCCTTGTGTCTGTGTGGGTTTCCTCAGGGTGCTCTGGTTTCCTCCCACATTCCAAAGACATGTGGATTAGTTCGATTGACTACTCTAAATAGCCTATAGGTGTGTATGTGTACCTGCCACCAGATGAGGGTTTGGGTCCCTCTGGTGTGCTATAATCACCCAAGTGAATTCAGGGAAGCTAGTTGATATCGCTGACCCTCAACCGTGAGGATGGCAACAGACAGACATGCAATTTGAATCAAGAAATTTTAAAAAATAATGTAGTTAATATGATACAAAATGTTTATTTTAACATTTCTTTTAACTGGTTTGAGTTGTGAGGATGAAAAGCTGTAATGGCTCTGAAAAATAAATTATGACATTATTACACATTTGCCTACTATCTCTTTACCCTTTTACTAGTCAGATTATAGTGCCTGACCCAGATTCCCTTTGCTTTCTGGAGCTTTCTGTACTTTTGACTTACTTTCTGCTGCTGTGAATAGCTCCAGATGGATACCTTAAAGATTTTACTTACCAAAAGAGTTTAAGCTCAGTGGATAATTTCACTTTACTTTGCTTTTGACCTTTAAACCTCTGCTGTGATCATAAAGATCCTGATGCTCAAAATCACCATCCTTTTAACACACTCAGTACTATCTGACATTATAGTATATAATTGTTGAAGAGTAATGATTTATAATCTCACTATCTGGTGCCAACCTGAAGAGGATGAACTCCCTTGTTTCTGGTTCCTCTCCACATGTCTTCCTCAAGTCGTCTCAGGGAGCTTAAAGGCCAATTTATGCTGACAACCCAGTCCTCGCAGATAGCGTCGCAGACAGTGTCTGCATAGCCCCCTCACCTTTGCAGACGCTCTGCGCGCACCTCCCAAAAATTGTGACCACCGCAGAAGCCTCGCAGACAGCGTCACAGACAAGAGGGCTCTGATTGGTCCAATCTACATCTGCTGTACACACACTTCCACTTCCCTACTTTCCCGGTTTGGTTTGTTTTCATGACCGCCATTTTTAAAAACACGAGCGAAGATGGAGGAGCACGCTCAATGATAAATTACAACTATCTGCGAAAGTCTTGTCGCAAGAGCATGCAGAGGCCTTCATCCTTACCACTGTTGCCTTTGGCTTAAGGCCTCTGCATGCTCTTGCGACAAGGCTTTCGCGGATAGCTTTTCGCAGACAGTTGTAATTTATCGTTGAGCAGGGAGTAATAGGCGTGCGCGATGTTATTCACCGCTACAACGCAAGGGGGCGCAAAGTCACGAAATCGCTAGGAGTAGTTGGTGGGTGTGGTTAGTGGAGTGTTTATCCTCCGGTTACTTATAATGACTAGAACTGGAGTCGTATAGATGTACGTACTTCCTCACTTTCTCGGTCAACTGCTCTTCGTGCTGCTCCATCTTCGCTCGTGTTTTTAAAAATGGCGGTCATGAAAACAAAACAAACCGGGAAAGTAGGGAAGCAGAAGTGCGTGTACAGCGGATGTAGAGTGGACCAATCAGAGCCCTCTTGTCTGCAACGCTGTCTGCGAGGCTTCTGCGGTGGTCACAATTTTTGGGAGGTGCGCGCAGAGCGTCTACGAAGGTGGGGGGGCTACGCAGACACTGTCTGCGACGCTATCTGCGAGGACTGGGTTGTCAGCATAAATTGGCCTTTACTCATCACAGATCTAAATCTACATCCCCAAATCAGAAAAAGTTGGGACAGTATGCTGAGAGTGAAATTAAAACTGAAAACAATAATTTGTGAATAATCTTTTACCTATATTACACTAAGAACAATACGACGGCACTTTATTTGATATTTTACCTCATGAATTTTATTGTTGTTGTTGTTGTGGGTTTTTTTTAATTAAACACATTTCAATTTTGATTCTTGCAACACATTTCAAAAAAGTTGGGATGGTAAAAAAAAAAATGTACCACTTAACAATAATGTTGCCATTCCTTCTCACAATGCTTAAAAGATGTTTAGGGACTGAAGACACCAAGTGATGAAGTGTTTCAGGTGTTATTTTGTCCCATTCTTCCTGCAAACAGGTCTTAAGGTGTGCAACAGTACGTGGTCGCCATTGTCATTTTTTGTTTGTGTGTAAGGTGTGCTCCAAAATCTCACTGTAGTATTTTTGCATTAATTTTGCATTAATGCTGCCATTACAGAAGTGTAAGTTAACATTGCCAAGGGCACTGACACAACCCCATACCATGACAGACCCTGGCTTTTGGACTTGTTGCTGGTAACAGTCTGGATGGTCCGTTTCACCTTTGGTCCAGAGCACACAGCGTCCATTTCTTACAAAAATCACCTGGAATACTGATTAGTCTGATCGCAATACATGTTTCCACTGTATGATTTGTGGATGTAATGCTGTACTGTAATACTTGACAAAGATTTGCCAAAGTAATCCTGAGCCCATGTGGTTATATCAGCTATAGATGAATGACAGTTCTTGATGCAGTGCCATCTGAGGGATCAGAGACTGTGGGTGTTCAGCTTAGGCTTGCGCCCTTGCCCTTTATGCACTGAAATTCCTCCAGATTCCTTGAATCATTTAATAATATTATGCAGCACAGAGAGTGAAATATCCAAATGCCTTCATATCTTTCTTTGAGGAACATTGTTTTTAAACATTTCAATTATTTTCCCATGTATTTGTTGACAAACTGGAGATTGTCACATCGGCACCAGAATCTGTTCTGGACTCTGGTTCCCAGAATGCGCCATGGCCTACAGATATAGCCGCTATGAACTACAACTACCATCACACACATTCACAGTTAACTGAGTACTAATTATGCACACCTGGGCCCTGTACTATGAACGGAGGTTAACCTACCCAGAAGTAACCCAGGGTTCCCCCGCTAAACCGGGGTTGACAAAACCTGGTTATCTTGTTTGGGGTTAAACGGTACTACGACGCCAGTTATGAAGTTGATTTGTTGAACCTGTGTTAACCTAATCAGGGTTAATGTGCGTTCACGTGAAAGGGGAGGTTATCAGTGCAAATCACCACTGTTCACAATGGCACGGTCGCCGTACTTCACGGAGGAAGAATGCGCTGTCATAATGCAAAGCTACGAGGAGTTCAAAACAACATTAAGAGCAAAATCTAACACAGCGGCTGCCAATAAGGAGCGGTAAGCATGTTGGCAACGAATTGCCGATCGGGTAAATGCACAAGTACATTCTCCCTTCTACATGTTCCAGAACAGAAGTATAGGATGAGAGAAAGCTTCATGATCAATCACAAGTCACAGAAAATGGTGCTTCGACGTGGCCCCAGTCATATATAGCTTGTTTAATGTCCGAAAAATCCTGAATAAAATTTGGTATGGTATGGTTTCATGACTGAGATCCTCGGCCTGTCTTTGCTCTTCAAAGACTAGGCATCATCTCAATACTGATTTTGTACCAAATCATGATTACAATGACCTGTTGACATAACTATGCACAGACATGTCCGATATGGATGATTCTGGCATCAAATTATACATTTTTGACCATGTAGAATCCAAATCTGGGAGAATAAAATCACTCAGAAGCTTACTTTTGCCTTATTCTTGGCCTTTTGTAAAATAGTCCACTAACATAGCTAGCATGCATATTTGTATAGACTGTAGCAATAATTATAGTTTGGGGTGTAGGGTGTAGCAGTAGAGGTAGAGGATGTCCTCGTCATAGCAATCAGTGTTCTGCCTCTCCTTCAAGGGATTGGTCTGCACCAGTTGTGGGTGGCCTTTGGCCAAGGACGGAACCTGAGATGGATTCCTGTACATGACCTGCACCTCTCTTTAGGACTGGAGAAGAGCAAAGGAATACTCTTCTTCCATGCCTTCACTGGTTGCGATGTTGTATCAGGCTTCCGCAGCAAAGGGAAGAAGTCTGCATGGCAAACCTGGGATGTGTATGCTGAAGCTTCTGATGTCTTTGCCAAGCTCAGCCAGTACCCACCAACAGTAGATGATGATGATCTGGAGGTCCTGGAGAAGTTTGTGGTGACAATGTATGACAGGTACAGTACAGTTGCACGTGTTGATGATGCCAGGCTGGATATGTTTGCTCAAAAGCAGAGGCCATATGAAGCCATCCCTCCAACTCAAGCAGCACTACTTCAGCATCCAAAGCTCGCTGCCTATCAAGCAGGCTGTATATGGAGTCAGTCAACACTGCGCCAACCAGAAACACAAAGTCCTGCTGACTGGGGATGGACAAAGAGTGGAGACACATGGAAGGTCTTCTGGACAACGCTTCCACCTATTGCCGAGAGTTGCCAACAGCTGACCAAATGTGGATGCAAATCTGAATGCCGTGGAAGGTGCAAATGCTACCGATTCAGTCTCACCTGCACCGGACTATGTAGCTGCAAATGTGAGGACAAGTGAAACCATGCAGTTCACTGCTGGGGTGAACAGTGCATTTGTGAGCTCTGTATTTGACTCATTGCACTCTGCAGTGACAAACATTGACCATAACTAAACATTCCAGTTGTGCATTTAAAAATAACAAATAAATAAAATAGTTTGTAGGATATGTTCTGGTCTATGTATATTTTTCATCATATTTTTGCTAGAAATGGCAGAAAGGAGCTTCCTAGAAGGTTAAGAGTGGGATATTTAGATTTCTCATAGTCAAAAACCTACTTTTAGACACCAAGATCATTCAAATCGGTCAAAGTGGCCAGATTATATCCCATTTTCAAGTCTGCAGCGGTGGCCATCTTGAAAATAAGCAGCCATCTTGAATTTCAGGTGGCCCGCGTACTTTTTCAAAAGAATAATGTCTAAGGAGTATTTGTGCCAAGTTTGGTGCTTGTATCACCATTTGAAAGATTGTTTCAGTTATCTGCGACACTAAATGTGTTGCAGGCCTGAAATGCAGGAATGGATGTATGTTAACAAATGAAATGAAGTTGACCAGACAAAACATGAAATATCTTGGGTTCATACTGTCTACAATGAAAGACAAGTCAAAGTAAATTTAGAAATCACTGCTTTCTTTTTTTATTTGCGTTTTCCACACCGTACCAACTTTTTCTGACTTGGGGTTGTACATCCAGAGTTCTGTAAAGCTACTTTGTGCAAAGTCTCTTGTTAAAAGTGTGATACAAATAAAATGAAATTGAATTCTGTGCATTAAATACATGTGTTATGATTGTAAAGGACTGAAAGAGGTCCATAGTTGCAAAAAGTCTGACAACACCAACCGTGGCAATTTCATCCATCAATGTCTCATCTCATCTCATCTCATCTCATCTCATCTCATCTCATCTCATTATCTCTAGCCGCTTTATCCTTCTACAGGGTCGCAGGCAAGCTGGAGCCTATCCCAGCTGACTACGGGTGAAAGGCGGGGTACACCCTGGACAAGTCGCCAGGTCATCACAGGGCTGACACATAGACACAGACAACCATTCACACTCACATTCACACCTACGGTCAATTTAGAGTCACCAGTTAACCTAACCTGCATGTCTTTGGACTGTGGGGGAAACCGGAGCACCCGAAGGAAACCCACGCGGACACGGGGAGAACATGCAAACTCCACACAGAAAGGCCCTCGCCGGCCACGGGGCTCAAACCCAGACCTTCTTGCTGTGAGGCGACGGCGCTAACCACTACACCACCGTGCCGCCCAATATCACGATTATTGATGGACAAAATTCTGTAATCCTTTTAAAGCTAGTCACAGCATGGACCTGAGGTCTATACTGTACACACATTCGTGTATGACACTGGTTCATGAGACATCTAATTCACTGTGGTTTGCAATTCATGCTTGAACATGAACACAACAAATATCACACTTCAGGAAAATGTGAGCTGAGAGAAAATTAAAACAAGTATAGCATACAGACACCACTTCCAGTTTTGTGTTTATGTTCTGGATTATTTCACTGATAAAGGCACGAACACTGTTTCATAATATCGAACATTACATAAGTACCACTGCTGTTATTTCCCTAAAATGCCGTGTGCTTGTGGCTGAGCACGTGTAGCGTGATGATGAGGACGGCACAGCATGTCTTGTGCTGAATCATGGCATGTGGTGTTTTGATGCACTTTACTGCCACTATATCACAGTTGGCTTCCTCTTTTATGGCGTATGGTGAAAAGATTCCTGGAAAGCATGACTGTAGTTATTTTTAACAAAACACACTAAATCGAGTCGGAAATGACAAAAAACAGTTCATACACCTTTGATATCATAGATGAGAAACTGAGAATATGACAGTGTTTCTTCCATATGATCAATTCCCAAGGAAACTAGTCCTTATGTATGTAACTGGTTGCTTCAGAAAAAAAGGTCACTGAGTTTACAAAGAGGAAGTGAAAGTCTGCTTGTTTTCCCAATTCCCTTCATGCTGAACAGACTTAATATCATACAGCAACACCATCTAGGTGCAGGAGAGAGAAAAGGATTTTGCACAGGATGGTATTAAGTATTAAATACTTCTGAAGTGAGTGGATGTGCGTGAGTAAGAATAAGATGTTCCCTATATTATGACACACACCGAACAAGTCTGAACAGTAAACTAAAACACTTTCCAACTTGCATCTCAATGCCCTCTTTTTCTCCACAAAACCCCACAGACTTTAGGACAGTGTTTTAATGCAGGCCTGCACTCAATTATGAAGCTGAAGAGGAAGTATGTTATGCTTGGCTGGTGATGACTGATCAGTCGGCTATGATGATTATATGTGCAGGCGTGGGGGATTGGGCAAACCAAAACTTACTATCATGGGTGGTGCCATGTGTGCTCAGCACAAAGCCTGTGACTATGTGTCTATGCTTTCCTCTGTTTCTAAACGAGCCTCTTTTTTTTTAGACCACTTCCGACATTGTTAGGGTTTTAAGGCTGAGTTTCACTGGAAGACTCCAGTGGAATGTTTAGATCATTAGGAAAGTTAGAAAAGTCAGCTCATAAGCATGCTCTTTATACATGCTTGCGTGATAGTTAACAAAGAAGGATCAAAAGAAATTAATCCAGAACGAGTACAAAAGCAAAAACAATCCAAGTGTTTTAGTTGCAGCAACACTGAGAAAATGTGAAAGGTGTAGCTTAATGTGTTGTTTCTTCAGTTTAGAGATGATGATGATGATGATGATGATGATAAACTCCTTATTTTTAAACACTATTCAAAATCATTATCATTAAACAAGACATTTATTTACATAACTCACACTAACTGGCCCATCTAACAAACACAGTGTGCATCCCAAGCTACAAATCATTCTAATCAGAAAGCTGCTGCACTGTAGACCATTTCAAAACACTATTTAAAAGCACAAGAAGTGATGTCAGCATTCCTGGAATATATCTAGTTGATGGTGCAAACAATTCAAAACACTAGTTAAGAACCATGCTCCACACATCTCTCTTTATGTAACTGGTAGCTTGATTTAATGGATGTCCAAATTAAAATTAGGACCATGTGGTTTAGTTTGCTCCGACCAGGAAATAATGGTCAAATTGTTGCAGGGAATATAGACGTCTGATTGCACACTAACTCCAGAAACCCGAGCACATATTTATCTCAACATATATGAAAAATGACGTTCTTTAAAAGTGATGCTGTTTCATGAACAAACTATATCAGAGTCTAACAGACATTTGAAAACCAGATGTCAATATGAGCTGCATGTTGGGTCCTAAATGCTGTTATGTTTTAGTTTAGTATATTTTAGACAGGGCGGCATGGTGGTGTAGTGGTTAGCGCTGTCGCCTCACAGCAAGAAGGTCCTGGGTTCGAGCCCTGGGGCCGGCGAGGGCCTTTCTGTGCGGAGTTTGCATGTTGTCCGCGTGGGTTTCCTCCGGGTGCTCCGGTTTCCCCCACAGTCCAAAGACATGCAGGTTAGGTTAACTGGTGACTCTAAATTGAGCGTAGGTGTGAATGTGAGTGTGAATGGTTGTTTGTCTATGTGTCAGCCCTGTGATGACCTGGCGACTTGTCCAGGGTGTACCCCACCTTTCGCCCGTAGTCAGCTGGGATAGGCTCCAGCTTGCCTGCGACCCTGTAGAAGGATAAAGCAGCTAGAGATAATGAGATGAGATGAGATATTTTAGACAGCATCTGATTGCTCCAAGTTCAGTATACACCATTTAGATGGCATTTATATGAGAAGAGAAAATATTTCCCACCTTTCCCACCTAAGAAGCATTCAAACTATGGAATGTGTTGGAATGTGTTTTCTGTAGTAAAATCATTCCATAGCTGCAAGGTAATGATACACATGGAGATAAGTCAATTCAGGTCAAAGAAAAAGTAAAGACAGTTTTCTCACATCCTCATTCAAAGAACCCAGGAAAGACAATCAGTTATTTATTATCAATTTGTATATAGGTCATGCTCGAATTTGGGGTACATTTCGCATCTCCAAGATAAACCTTTTGTTATTTTCCACAAAAGAAATCTTTATTGAATCAGTTTTAAACAATAATGCAAATTATGCTTGATGGACATTTTAGACCCAATTTATCCATAAAACATTAACTAAATGACTCCCACCCCTCCCCCCACATTATTGGCTGTCTTCGACTCCTGATTCATCCATTCAGTTTGAATAAACATGAAGTGATTCAGTCGAACAATCTATTTTTTAGGGCTTATTCTATTAACTGTTAGAAAATAAATTGTACAGAAAGTCTATTTTCTGTATTATGTGAAATTTATTACATTTGTAAAATGTATTTTTTTTATCCATCCCAATGTTCTTGTCAACTCTGTTAACTCTGTTATAAAACCGCATAAAATTCACAAAGAGTTTTAATAATACGCATGACACCTCCACCGAGGTGTAGTGGTTAGCGCTGTCGCCTCACAGCAAGAAGGTCCTGGGTTCGAGCCCTGGGGCCGGCAAGGGCCTTTCTGTGTGGAGTTTGCATGTTCTCCCCGTGTCCGCGTGGGTTTCCTCCGGGTGCTCCGGTTTCCCCCACAGTCCAAAGACATGCAAGTTAGGTTAACTGGTGACTCTAAATTGACCGTAGGTGTGAATGTGAGTGTGAATGGTTGTCTGTGTCTATGTGTCAGCCCTGTGATGACCTGGCGACTTGTCCAGGGTGTACCCCGCCTTTCGCCCGTAGTCAGCTGGGATAGGCTCCAGCTTGCCTGCGACCCTGTAGAAGGATAAAGCGGCTAGAGATAATGAGATGAGATGAGACACCTCCACCGAGAGAGGTCACTTCCTCTGGCGGGAAACTTCAGAAAGGCAGTGAGGTAGGTTACGTTTCTTCTCTCGTTAATATGAACAAAATGTTCAGGATGCACCAACAGTAGATCAATTATTCGTCAAATCTGTTATTGTGATATTGGAATGAATCTCTCACTCACTTTTTAAAAACAATACTATGATTAAAATCCATAAAATTCTGCTTTTATACATGCCATGTGGTAGCGAGTTTGAGGTTAGCATGTGGAGTTAAGACACAAAATGGTGGGAAATGTCAACTCTGTTGTCATCAATTCTGTTAATGGATTGCCCAGTTTGATGATAACAGAGTTGACGATGACTCACAGAGTCAACACTTGAAATGTACCTGCAATTATAGAACGGGCCATATATTTGGTTCAGTTTTTGTAAATGGTGTGACTGGAAATGCGTGAGGAACAGATATGTCAGGAATTTTGTGATTGTTTACCTCAGTGAAACAGTCTATATAGTAACAGCTAGTGGCTAACCATTTCCTCATACTATTTAGTACTCTCATGTGTAATTTGAGATGCTCCAAACAGCTGGATTGTAAGCAGCTCATTTATCTCATGGTTATATTGGGGATTTGTCTCATTTATCATGACTTTAAGGAAAAACCATCATATTTTTTTGCTCAAGTTTGAAAGATTGATTTCAAAGAAGATTTCTGGTTGTACTGATGGGCAAAATAAACAAGCTAATGAATATTAATTAATAAGCACAGGAGTTGACTTTAGACTGAATGTTGAATATTAATGACTGTGGTGGCTATGGTGGTGTCATGGAAAAGCATCTATGTGCAGATATTACAATAACTTGTGAAAAGTATGAGTAAAATGACTTGAGATATGTTTATCTGAAACTCAGTAATAATACAAAAATACTTGAAAATAATAGTATACAGGAGAGTGTGGCCATTTGCCAGTTTTGAGCCACAAGTTTGATTAATTACACACACAAGTCTCAAATCAAATTGTATTGGGTGCCTGTGAATCCTGTAATGAATACAGTCATTAATGAGTGTATTAGATGATGTTCCCTCTCTGGCTGGTTGATAGCTGCATTACCTCTGTTTTTGTATTATAATCAGGAAAACATCCCAGTTACCTGAACCCTCTTGGCAAACTTCACCACGCCACGTGGGTGGCAAAGGATCAAGAACAACACCTCCTAGTGCTGCAAAACAACAATAGTGCGTGTCGCTGGAGTGCGTGTGTGTGTGTGTGTGGGTGAATGTTTCCTTCCTCTGCTGTGCTGCCCTACTCTGGTCTGTTCCATTCAGTACAAGCAAAACCCTCACAACAATAACAAACACTGACCAAATACTTAAGTGCTGGATAATAACAGCGCTATTTACAGCATAGTAAAGGATAAACTTTAACCAGGCATTGTTCTCTTTCACACAAAAATATGTAAAGACCCAAACATGTTTTATTTTTATTTCTACACATAACCTCATTACTTTTATGAACTGTGATACCCTCTTAGAAGCTGTAGCTTTTAAACTTGGCCCTGCAGCGTACAGTGTAGCCGCATTTGGTGTACAGATTTATAGATGCTCAATGAAGACTCCTTGGGGACTGATTCTGGAAACAATACTCTTCCAACCAGACCATCTTAAAAACGCAATCTGCATTTTTTTTCCCAGTGGTGTACACACATGCGTAAACTGAACATCATAATCTGTGGGTCTTTTGATGTTCTGTAAGTTCTAAACCAGAAACCTTATGCTTATGGATACAATTTACATTAACAAGCCTTTGTCTATAAAAGAGTACGATTAAACAAAACCATTTTTGTCAGGGAATCGCCTCTTCTCCTTTAATCCCTCACAGTCCTAGTGTATTATTTAGTTAGTATAATACAATGCTGTTGAATTCTCAATTCTGATTTGTCAGAAGGCATTGGTTCATTTTCTATATGAACAGTATTATATTATATTACAGGCATTTAGCAAACACTCTTATTCGGAGCAACATACAACACAGCTAGAGCAGCCTGGGGGTTAAGAGCCTTGCTCAAGGGCACTTCAGCCATTCCTGGTGGTCCAGGGAATTGAACCAACAACCTTTTGGTCCCAAAGCTGCTTCTCAAACCATTAGGCCATGGCTTCCCCAACTTATAATTGTCTTATCATCATAGTATCTTATCATTTTTATAGTAACACGTTACACATGGATGTTTATGGTGGAGATTGCACACAATCTAAGACTAAATGGATTAAAAATATAGTACCACTCAAAAGTTTAGACACCCCTACTCATTCATAGGTTTTCTGTATCTTGACTATTTTCTACATTGTAGAACAATACTGAATACATCAAAACTATGAAATAACATTTCATATTTTAGATTCTTCAAAGTAGCCAGCGTTTACCTTGATGACGGTTTGCACACTACTGGCATTATCTTAACCGGCTTCATGAGGTAGTCACCTGGAATGCTTTTCAATTAACAGGTGCCTCGTCAAAAGTTAATTAGTACAATTTCTTGCCTTCTTAGAGTTTTTTTTTTTTTTGCGGTTTCTCTATAACATGACAAAGCGCATTTTCCACAATTGAATTGAATTATAAACTGATCAAAAGTATGTGTCATTCTTTAATTACTGTGGTATAAGATGAATAAAGCACTTTGGGAGGCGCTTTTATAGGAAAAAAAAAACAATTTTGGGTTGGTAACAGCATCATATCACATTTTTGATGATTATTTTCCTGTAACAGTACATTCTGTCATGTTTTATTCCTTCATTATTCAAACTAAAGCTTAATATTTAGTCTTCTTTTTTCGGGTGCTCATGTTCGTTTGGGGTCGCCACAGCAAATCTGTTCCACATATTTGATTTGGCATAGGTTTTACACCGGATGCCCTTCCTGACGCAACCCTCCCCAGTCTATCCGGGCTTGGGACCGGCGCTAAGTATGCACTGTCTTGTACAACCCCAGTTGCTGGGTATTTTACCTAATCTGCATGTCTTTGAACTGTGGGGGAAACTGAAGCACCCAGAGGAAACCCACACCGACACAGGGAGAACATGCAAACTCCACACAGAATAGCCTCCGTCAGCTGTGAGGCTCAAACCCGGAACCTTTCTGCTGTGAGGCGACAGTGCTAACCACTACACCACCATGCCGTCCAGAGCTTAATATTTAGTAACTACTACGAATTATTCAGTTACTGTGCATGTGACAAATAAAGGCTGCTTCTTCTTCTTCTTCTATTACAGTGAAACAAAAAAAAGATGGTGAAGAATGTAAGTCTGGAGCTGCTGTTGGATTCTGGGAATTAAGGGGTTCTGGAAAACACGATTCATATAAAATGCTCATATCAGATACATAAGCATGACACAGAAATAATTCAAATCCAAAACCTTAATGGAATGTGTGGGGAAGTAGTTGTGCTAGAAAGTGATTAATTATAATTATTGCTTAGGGACCCAGTGTAAACAAGTAAGAAATAAAATGAGTGTGAGGAAGAGAAAAAGAGACTGTCCCTTTAGTCTTAGAGAAATATGCTCCGCTGGATCTTGACCAGTTCATCATTCTTTTCAACAGATGTTCGCACTAGGAGGAAATTATTAGCATGCCAGATTTGGAGAGATGAGGACAATTTCACCAAATATTGCAAAAAATTGTGTTTCTGTCTCACAAAATTCTGTCTTTTATACACTTTATGGCAAAAAGTATGTGCACACCTGACCATCATATGTGGGTCTTCAGCAAACTGTTGCCACAAAGTTTGAAGCACTCGATTGTCACAGATGTCTTTATTTGCTGTAGCATTATGAATTCCAAGGTTGGATTGGAAGAATTCGAGTGGCCTGCACAGGAACCTGACCTCAATCCCACTGAACATCTTTGGGATATAACTGAATAATGACTGAATGCCAGGCCTCCTCATCTGACATCAGTGCCTGGCCTTACTAATGCTTTTATGGCTGAATGAACACAATTCCCCACAGCCACACTCCAAAATCTAGCAGAAAGCCTTTCCAGAAGAGTGGAGGTCATTATAACAGCAACAGGGGACTATGTCTGAAATGGGATATTTAACAAGCACATATGAGTGTTAGTGGTCAGGTTTTGACAAACTCTTGGCAATATAGTGTCTTTCATGATGGGTTTTATTCAGAGGTGGAGGTTTAAACCTAATGTTAATATTTACATGGAGGAAGTTACTCATATTCAAAGATGAGTTAGTTCACTTGCATGTAGTTCACGCTTCCAAGGTTGCCAGATTTGAGAATTTTCAAAGTTAAACAGAAGCACTTACCTTTATTTTAATTATTAATTCTTCATACTGTAAATATTGCCAGCATGATGGTACAGTGGTTAGTGCTGTTGCCTCACAGAAAGAAGGTACTGGGTTCGAACATCACAGCCAACGGGGGCCTTTCTGTGTGAAGTTTGCATGTTCTCCACATGTCTGCATGAGTTTTCTCTGGATGCTCTGGTTTCCCCCAAAGACATGCAGTTAGGTTAACTGGCTACTCTAAATTGCCCATGGGTGTGAATAGTTGAGAGGAGAAAACCTCTATAATAATCCAGTAGAAGGAAACGGGAAACCACTACTGTAATCCTTCCATGGAAACTGATGGCTGGAGCCATCAGAGTGGCCACGTCACTGTAGTGATATGCCAAATAGATGGACAGATAGATTGTTAATAATATGTCCCTTTAGGACTTTTTGCAGTTAAACCACCAAATGGAAATTTGTAAGGAAATGTTTTATTTTACTAGTGCCAATTTAAAACCTTTTGGCAGTGTCTCTTTTACTCAAACTAAAACAGAATAGGGACAGATATTTTTAAAAATCTGAGAGAAGGAAATCTCCATCTGAAGAACATGAAGAAGGACCAAAATAACTATAGCCACTACCAGACTTTGGTAGAACAGGCTTCATCTTCAGCAAAGTCTGTATGGCCTGTATCTGCATCATATTTCATGCCATATTAAAAAAAAGTTTTTAATATAGCTAAGAAACAGGTCTTACAAAAAATTGAACTCATGTGCAAAGGAAAACCTAACACATCTGAAAATCTGTTTTAATGACTGCCAATAGGCATGTATGAAAGTTAGAAGAAACTGATAACACAATAAGTGTCTTCAATTAAAGGAGACATATCCTTTTTCCACAAGTTGACACAGTTCCCTGAGGTCTTAATGGAATGTCTGTGAGATGAGATGAGATGAGATGAGATGAGATGAGATGAGATGAGATGAGATGAGATGAGATGAGATGAGATGAGAGATGCTTTGGTCAAAGTACCACAAGGATAAAGCACCACAGCTCCCAAACAACCCTGTTCAAAATAGCCGATTTGAATACCAGTTCCATTAAATGATAATGAGCCCCCCGCCATCCAATCAGGTAGCATTTTCTTTATGAATATTCATTTGCAAAGGCAGTTCTCAAACCAGGAGTAGAGATACTCAGATGAGGGTGCAGCGAGTTCCCCTTGTGACATGGAAAGGGAAGACAAATCCGAACGGCTTGTTGAAGCAAATGTTTTCTGAAATAGGCAGCCCAAAAGAAACTGACTGGGTTGTTTTATTTCAAAGTTTGTTGGTTGGTAGGCACTCCAGATAGCCAAAAGTATGTGCACAAGCACTGAAAAAGTGACTTTTTCATAATATGTCCCCTTTAAGGCCTTTAGATATATGGATACACCATATCACAAGAACTCAAGATCAAGCTGTTCTGTGTAATGGTGGAATCCATACTCCTGTATGGTTGTGAGCGCTGGGCTCTGAACACCTCCCTCCAGAAGTCGCTGGATGGCTCATACACCCGCATGCTGCGTGCTGCCTTAAACATCAGTTGGCAGGACCACATTCCCAACAAAGAGCTCTATGGTGACCTCCCAAGGATTTCTGACAAGGTGGCCTGGAGGAGGCTTGGCCTGGCGGGTCACTGCCTTAAGTACAACGAGCTCCCCGCAAGTCAACCCATTCTGTGGGAGCCCATGCATGGATCGCGGAGTCCTGGTCATCCAGTGACTACACTAGTTGATACACTCATGAGGGACGTTGGGGAGGCCAACAATGCCGAGCTTGCCGCCTGCATGCTGAGGCTGCCTTAAGTAAGTAAATAAGTAAGTAAGTAAGGCCTATAGAAGACTACAGTTAGCATCCCCTGGGTGTGACAGGTGAGGCTTCTCATAACCATAATGACTAAAAACTAAACCCAAGAAGGGCCAGCATGGTGGTGTAGTGGTTAGCACTGTCACCTCACAGCAAGAAGGTCCTGGGTTCGAGCCCAGTGGCCAACGAGGGCCTTTCTGTGTGGCATTTGCATGCTTTCCCCGTGTCTGCGTGGGTTTCCTCCGGGTGCTCCGGTTTCCCCCACAGTCCAAAGGCATGCAGGTTAGGCTCACTGGTGGCTCTAAATTGACCGTAGGTGTGAATGTGAGTGTGAATGGTTGTTTGTGTCTATGTGTCAGCCCTGTGATGACCTGGCGACTTGTCCAGGGTGTACCCTGCCTTTCGCCCGTAGTCAGCTGGGATAGGCTCCAGCTTGCCTGTGACCCTGTAGAACAGGATAAGCGGCTACAGATAATGGATGGATGGATGGTTGGATAAACCCAAGAAGTGGGTTATCTCATCTCATCTCATTATCTGTAGCCACTTTATCCTGTTCTACAGGGTCACAGGCAAGCTGGAGCCTATCCCAGTTGACTATGGGTGAAAGGCGGGGTACACCCTGGACAAGTCGCCAGGTCATCACAGGGCTGACACAGAGACAAACAACCATTCACACTCACATTCACACCTACGGTCAATTTAGAGTCACCAGTTAACCTAACCTGCATGTCTTTGGACTGTGGGGGAAACCAGAGCACCCGGAGGAAACCCACGCGGACACGGGGAGAACATGCAAACTCCACACAGAAAGGCCCTCGCCGGCCACGGGGCTCGAACCCGGACCTTCTTGCTGTGAGGCAACGGCGCTAACCACTACACCACCGTACCGCCAAGTGGGTTATTAAACTCCCAATTCAGAAACAGTACTCAGACGTTTACCTCGACCTCACGTCACTTGTGTACAAAGATCACCCTATTTACTGTGTTAATTTTTACACCAGTTGTTTCTATTTCAGACACCAGAGTCAGATGGGATTTGCTGCTTGTGAAATATACAAGGAAAGCAAAAAAGGCAATCCATGCCAATAGGAAAATGCACTAATCAACAAACCACTAAGGGGATCTATAAAGAGAACATGTGATAACAACTTACTTTTTGTCACACATAAGGGGTGGTAGCTGTTTACTCACCTGTGCAACTGTGCACACATGGACCCAGAGGAGACTGTCTATAGGGAACAAAAGACAAGAAGGTCCCTATTCCCAGATCTGTAGCTGTGGGAAAATTAGTGAGTACATGGGAGGAGTATACACCTGTAACAAGCCTGGGTATTACTCAGGAACTTTTTAACTGCTTCAAAGTTCAATTTTTCATTTTTAGACGCAGAAATTATCTCCACCCCTCGCCAGGACATTTTCATTGCACTTACAGACAATAGAAATGTCCCTATTTGTGTATGCTTTTTGAAAGCTATAATTAGGCTAACCTTTAGGTTTCATATTTAATGTTACAGTTTGTCATTTTTAAAAGTGCTGCTAGACTTTCAAAGATTTGTAATATTGCTTTGCCATTATTCCTGGCATTTTAGCCAGGAATTTAAGGCATCTAAGTCAGAAGTTAGCTCCAGTCCTAGCTACAACAGCTCAGCTCTGCCCCTTTTGTCCAAGTACCCTGACACACCATACCAACTGTTAGACCCTGTCAAGCGCCATCACCTGCAAGATAGTTTCTTTTCCACAGGCGCAAACATTTAGACCTAAGCTGCAGTCTTTGCAGTGTGCTCAGGTCCACCTTTTTGAATAGAAGTTGGCTGGCAATAGGAGGTGATTATGAGTTGGCCTTGGCTACATGTCAGTGTGTGTTACAGCCCTATAAGGCAGAACACATAGACTCAGTCTCAAGAAACAGCATAGGGTTGGTTAGAAGGAAGAAAAGGCTTCTCTGTGTTTTATTCCAATTATAATTTGCTACATAAGAAGCAGAGGGCTCCAAAAATTACAAACTGCTCCTTTAATACATCATTATAGTCTCAATACAAAAACAAGGTCAGGCTGTGATGTTTGAGTATAAAGGGTTGGTTGCATTTCAAAACCTTTTCTTCATGAAGTGGCTGACAGTTCTTTTTAATCTGATATCTCCCACTTATTAAAGTATAACAAACACTGCTAAAGTATTTCAATGCTTCTAGTCCAGACACGATCATGGACTGTACATTCCTGAATTAAAAATAACTCCCGTTTTTCAGTAGAATGAATCGTACTTTAATTCTGATTTTAATGACCAAACTCTGGATAACCTCTAATATACAGCACATTCTAGACTGATGCTTTGTGGCCTTCACATTGACCATAAGCTCTGTGAGTGACAGGATAAGTAAAGCAGAGTGTGCAGAAGAAAGCACTGGGCTGTAATCCATGGCACAGGGAGAGGCCTGGTGCCAGAGAATTAGGGAGCCTAGTGGCTGGAGACACTAATTTGTCTTGCCATGTGCAAAGGCATGCACCACTCTCACTTATTAGTGGTCTCAGCCTAGTAATATAGACACAGAGGAGACCAAATGATAAGAGTGGAAGATTTGCATTAACAGGACAAGAAAATGAGGCTGATTAACTAGCTTATAATAATTTAGTTGGCATACTATGTAAAATAGATTATAAGTGAACCATAATATAAATACATGGGATATTTTGAAGGATTGGCCACTAAGTGTAACTAAAAAAAAAAAAAAAAAGCTTGTGTTTAATTTTTTTCCAGTATAAAGTTGTTATATTAATATGGTCCTAATGTTTATCCCTTTTTTATCATCCTTTATTTTTATGACAGAACAGGTTAATGGGTTTGAATACTAGCCATATGCACGTAATCTAACTTCAAAACACCCACAGCTGTGCCTTTTTTCTATTGTACCAGAATAAGAAAGGGAAGTTGATTTAGGTGACGTGCAAGGAAACATGGCAAAACAGTGGCTAACACACAAAAAAGTGACTGCCGAACAATCTCAAGCATTAATCATTAGTTGTCACCTTATTGGGTTTTTTTCTTGTTTAACTGCTCTATTTAAAAAAAAAAAAACAATAAGAAATGTGGAGAAGAGCCAACTGAGCACACATTAAATGTAACAAATGAGTTTGCATGTTTAATGAAAGCAAAATTTGAGCATGTGACCATGTCTCTGGCCTGCGTTTTTCAAAGCTAGATCAGTAAGCATTGATTCAGACTGTGGTTGGGAATACAGCCATATTGCTACGGTGACAAATTCCCCAGAAAGCGAGAGAGAAAGAGAACAGGGCTGAGCAAGGGAGGTCCACAGAGGGATGTACACTCGACCGGGACCACAAAACATACAGCACACGGACACCTAAAAGTATACCCAACCTAAACACAGCATATGTTAGCAAACCAAATCTGAGTGAGTCCAGTGAAGGAAGAGAAGAAATATTTTAAGGTATTTACTGAACAGAAATTAGACCATTTCAAACTGTTATTTTAATAATAAAATCCAGTAAATATTTTTTATTATATTGCTCAATTAAACGTTTCAATAAATGCTTGCTAATCTTGAGAGTCAAAGAAAGGAACTGAGCTCATGCTTTTTTACGCTTCTCCGTACTCTTCTTTCTGCAAGAGATAAGACAAAAAAAGAGACATGCCAGCCTTTGAGCATTATGTAGCCAAAGTTTCCATGGTGAGAGTTCTCTATACCAGGGGAAGAGAAGAGAGGGAAAGACCTGCTGCCCTAATTAGCAAATGAGGGGGGGTGGCTTGAAGGGAATCACAGCCAAACAAGCAAGACTGGGAGTTTGGAGACTGAATAAACCTAAATATTTGCTCGGTTTGATTAACTGGAATTTTCAATTCCTCAATAACTTATTGGAAGCTACTGTGCAAACAGAGACATTTTAAAACACTTAAAACTAGAGCTGAATATTATTACTGAAGTATAATGTCAGGAATGGGCGGCACGGTGGTGTAGTGGTTAGCGCTGTCGCCTCACAGCAAGAAGGTCCGGGTTCGAGTCCCGTGGCCGGCGAGGGCCTTTCTGTGCGGAGTTTGCATGTTCTCCCCGTGTCCACGTGGGTTTCCTCCGGGTGCTCCGGTTTCCCCCACAGTCCAAAGACATGCAGGTTAGGTTAACTGGTGACTCTAAATTGACCGTAGGTGTGAATGTGAGTGTGAATGGTTGTCTGTGTCTATGTGTCAGCCCTGTGATGACCTGGCGACTTGTCCAGGGTGTACCCCGCCTTTCGCCCGTAGTCAGCTGGGATAGGCTCCAGCTTGCCTGCGACCCTGTAGAAGGATAAAGCGGCTAGAGATAATGAGATGAGATGAGATAATGTCAGGAAATGACAATTATTTACTCATTCATATTTTATTCATTATTTTAATTATTTATTCAATTAACAGATTTTTTTTTGTAAAACACTACTTAAAGTAATGGGAAACTAGTATTCAGACACTTTTGGTTTGTTATTAAATATATTTAACAGTTATTCCATGAAATCAAGTCGTACAGGAGCTGATAGCCAATGAGGCGCGTAGCACCAAGTTGGCTATAAGCTGTGTACGACAAGATTGAGTGGAATAACTGTTTTATTCTATCCACATTCACTGGATTTTGAGAAACGGAGCCTTTTTATTTTTCACAAATTCGATAAATGAAAACTTTTTATACAAAACGTCCGGCAAAATCATTCCCGCTTAGAATGTAAACTAACCGGCAAAATGATAGTAGTAATTTGTGAAAAATGCGATGATAATAATTCTTGAAAAATTAAAAAAAAAGATACATTCTTACCATCAAATACTTTTATTCCATATTTTGTTGCTTTTTGTATTTTTTTTTTTTGGGGGGGTGTGTTTTAGAGTAGAGTTTTTATTTCATCCTCGGTTGGTTCAGCAACATGCTCCGCCATTTTCTTCTTCTTCTTTAGGTTTTTTTTTTTTTTGGCAGTTGGCAAATCAACTTAAAGGTGCATTATTGCCATCGACTGGGCTGGAGTGTGGAACAGGAGATATTTGTGTGTGGGGGGGGGGAACTATATTCTTTTAGCTATTTCTGTCTCTATAAAATACTTGAAACAAAGTGATATATCTGACTTGATGCACTTTTACTGCAAAGCGAGCTGCTGTTGACAATTACAGCTTAAAGATGTCTGTGCTAAGAAGAAACTTTGCACCCTTTTGCAGAATTGAGGTTCAATTTGGACCCTTTTGCTAAATTGTCTTCAATTCCACCAAGGTTTCAAAGGTTCCTCTAACGATTTCAAAATCCTACATAAATAATATCAGGAGATGCTTAAAGGGGAACTGAAGTCATTTTTAAAATTGATTTATTTCTTAATTAATGTGTTATTAAATTACGTTTTTGGTTTTATTAACCTTACGTTGTGACTCGTATTGGCATATTATATTACACTTATCGGCCTTTTCGGTTTTTAGCCATGCTGAATGTAGTTCGTTTGGTCCACGGCAGGCGTCGCTTATCCGCTCGATCTTCACGAGACTTCTGCGAGACTTCAAACGTGAAGTGTCAGCACTGCCATTTTGAAAACTGTTTACACAGCGGCCAGATCACCATATCATTCCAATTTAGATTAATTTTGAGATTTGCCAGCTTCATCAGTGATGGAGATTATTCCATACGACTTCGAACCAACGTGGAGTAGAGAAGAGTTGGAAAGACAACAGGATAAGGACTAGTCCGTCGCGCTGGTATTTACGTCATTACTGTCGCACAATTAAAACATGCCAGATCAGACGGCTGGTGGGTTTTCAAAATAATAAATACATGCATGTATACTGAGTGCATTTTCCACATAATCCTCACTAAGGTTTCGGACAGCACAAGAAAATGGCGTCCCCACTATATAGTGCCCTATATAGTGAGTAGGGAGCGATTTCGGACACAGGGAAAACTTCTGGCTTGATTACATCAGCATTCGAAGGAGGGCGCGCGCATCTTTTGACAACGTTGGCAGATGTTGGTCACTTTGAATTCCGCCATACGTTTTACTTCCGTCCTACGATGTCTCGCACAGGTCTCAGCGAATCTCATTTACGGCCATTGCTTTGACATATGAACTGATATATTACATAGCGTATTTCAAACACTCATAACTTGCTATAGCAGTGACAAAATAGCTGTCAGAAATGCAGTCCTATATTTTATAAAATGAGAAATAGAATTTTGATGATAAAAAAATTTGCCTTCAGTTCTCCTTTAATATCAAACTCACGCTTATTACTTTCTCCTGTATGATACTTTATGTGCTTGGCTCAATGACTAATGAGCAAAAACATGAAAATTATACGACATATAAATGTTCAGGTAATTTTGAACAGACGTCACAATAAATCAATTCATCTTAATTATTCAGCCAATAAAAAATTTGCCTTCAGTTCCCCTTTAAGGCCATGCCAGCACCTTCACCTTCTTTTATAGAAACGAGTCTTGAGGTAATTGGCTGTATATTTGGAGTCATTGTACACACTTGCATGCATGCACACACACACGTGCACACACACACACGCACACACACATATGCCTTCTCCAAACTGTTGTAACAAAGTTGGAAGCACACAATTGTACAGGATGTTTTTGTATGCTGGAGCATTACAATTTCACTTCACTAGAACTATGAGGCCTAGCCTGAAACATGTTCCAGCATGACAATACCATGGGTTTGCCAAGGTTGGCATGGAAAAACAAGTGGCCTGTACAAAGCCCTCTTCTCAACCCCATTGAACACCTTTAGGATGAATTCAGGGCTTCTAGCCCAGCATCAGTTCTCGTCAATACCAAAGTGTAAAGTCAAAATTTGTGTAAATTTGAAGTGGATATACACTCATCAGCCACTTTAAGAGGAACTTGTTCTTGATTCCAGAGGTGGGTAGTAACGCGCTACATTTACTCCGTTACATTTACTTGAGTAACTTTTTGGATGAATTGTACTTGTAAGAGTAGTTTTAATGCAGCATACTTTTTACTTTTACTTGAGTATATTTGTGAAGAAGAAGCGGTACTTTTACTCCGTTACATTGGGCTATATTCTGTTCATTACTCGCTACTTTATTTTTATTGATCCGTGCGATGTGTGGTCTGTTTGTTTATGTTTTGTCGAGACTTCCAGCAGAGGCTCTGTCACATGACCGCATCTCACCGATCACATGTAGCAGCCAGAGCCATAGTGGGAGGAGCTATGGTTTAACTCCATTTCGCCAATCATACAGAGCCAAGCCGCCGTGCGCACCCGCACACAAAATTCCCGCGGCAAGACCAGTCCAGGTGGAAAAGAGCACGGAAGCAGAAGAAAAATGGCAGAGACAGCGGCCAGCGTTTCTCATCAAGCTGAAGAGGCACACCCCTGGCCACACATACAAACCATGTTCACTCTCCAAACAACAAAAAATAATAGTTATGTTATGCGGTGTCACATGTGTCTCCCGAAACCAGTAGACGCTTCAGCGTATAAAAACTCAAGGTCGAATTTGAGGAAAGACATTGCGGTAAGTAGGCTTTGTGCTTTTGGCGGTCTTCATAGGCAGACGTTAGCCCTGTTGTAACATCATAAATAACTGTAAAATACATTGTTTTGTGGAAATGTATTGACGCACTGCGGCCTCAGACGGCAAGATACACACACACACACACACACACACACCAGAGAACCAAGAAATAAAACTACAAAAAATCTTTCTAACAATCACTTTTTATTGATGTGAAACCAAAAAATGCTCATGAAAATAAGGTTGCTTGCCTAATGTCAGCTCCTCAATAGTGTTACAGTTGTACACGGCTCTGGTCAAAAACTGGGAATGGAAAACTGGTGAAAACTTACTAAATAACAAAACGCGTAACATATCGTTTGTGAAATCTCCATTTTTCAAGCTACTGTATTTGTTGTGGATTAGAGGGATTTGTGAAGACTTTAGGTGTTTTTTTCTGTGAGATGTGTTTTATTATTTGTCTACAAGTGCTTGTTCACAAAAGGAAGGGCATTAGCTTGTTAGCTTGACCGCTTGCTAGCAATCCCCACCACCACCCAGCCAAGCTGGGCACTGGCAGCTAGTTAGCAACCTTTCTGCTTGTTACTTCCACTTGCTAACTCCTCTGCGAGATGGAGCCAGTAAACAACAGGGATGAGAATTTTCCGCCGATCGGCGGATTTCCGACTTTTTCAGACCAAAATGATCGTTTTTGAGATCGATGTAAATCCATTGAGACATTTTTGGGGGTATGATTAACGATCTGTGGTCACCTTATAACGCAGACATCCCAAGTCTCCCGGAACTTCCGGGAGTCTCCTGCATATTGATAGAAGCGAGCAAGAGCGTGCGCGTGCAACATTAAGATCTGCATCACGCATCTTAGAATGTGCGCACGAGGGGGTGCGCGAGGGAGACTGTGTGCAGTGTTGCCAGATATTGCTGATGTTTTCCATCCCAAAATATGTTCAAAACCCGCCAAAATGCACTTAAAACCACCCAATGTGGCAACACTGCCTGTGTGCCTGTTCATGTAGCGCATGCCAGACAAAGAGCATCCTGATTGGGTTACTCAGCAAAATAAGCCAATCAGCTTTCAGTGTGGGTGGGCTTTTATCCCTTTTCTCGAGGACCGAAGTTTTTAGTTGAGTCAGTGCAGCCGACAGGACCGGCATAGCAGAGAGAGAGCGCACGCCCCAAAAAACCAAAGTACAAACCCCACTTCACCTCAGATTACACAAAAGAATCTCCCTGTCTAATAAGGGTAGAAAATAATGACAGTTTCGCGTGATGTACTGTTTGCAGCAGTGGTTTCAGCATTGCCCATGGTGGCTTAAATGATTGTAAAGGACATGTTGAGGTGAGGAGTGTCATTTCATGTGCATTATATTTAGGTCTACAACAGGCTGTCATGAAAAGACCAAACTTATTGAAGATTTCCGTAAAGTAACAATGTATGAATATACATCATATATATCAAATACACGTCATATATGTGTGTATCTTTTTATAAATGAGGTTAGCTTGTCTAATGTAGTATGTTGGGGAGAATCATAGTATCATATCTATATTTCTGATAAAATTTTAGGTATGATACCGTGTATAACTCTCCTACTTATTGCTCATTTCATGGGGGGGAATTGCTGGCGTGTGCCGCGCGGGAGCGTCTGCCCACATTTTTTTAGGCCGAGATGAACTTATAGTTTTTGATTTAAAAAAATTTTTCCAATTTGTAATGCCCATTGTACATGCCTGTTCTTTAACTCAAAATCACCATCTTGATCTTCAGATTGACCATATGGTATCTGTATTACATTACACAACATCCTGTCCAGATAAAACCTAGTTAGTTCACACAACAGTTGAAAGGGAAGTGATGAGTGATGTTGAATGTTGCCTGCTTAATATGCAAGAGCTCCTGGTACCATGATAACATCAGAAGAAAGCTTAAGAGAATTATATGATAGAACTTTTTTCTGGTTTGCACTTCATTGTAAAGGATTAGAGTATTCAAAGACATGAATAGCAAAAATGCAGAAATATAACACTGTAGAGCTCGTTTATATTAAAAGGTGCATTGATTTTTTTGAAATCATCAAATGTGAATTGATTAAAAACAAGTCTCTTGTACCATATTAATCATTTTCACCTGGTAGTCCACCAAGAAGGGGAATTTATTTCCAAATACATTGCAACTTTTTGCTGATAAAATTAATGGTTTTGGGGTAAAAATAAATAAATAAATAAATAAATAAATAAATAGCCAAAAATCATTAGCGCCTGGAACCCCTGGGCCCCGCCCCCTTGGGCTATGGCCCCCGCCCTCTTGGGCCATGGGCCCCTCCCCCTGGGCCATGGGCCCCGCCCTGGTTTTTTCAGACTTTTTAAATATTTTCCATTCTCGTCCCTGAAACAACTTTTTGGGAGATGAAAGGATTAACATCGTTGATCGCATCTTACAGGATTATTTCCAGTCTTTTTCGTACGAGGAGACATTACGTGTGATGTTCAGCTGCTGTTAAAGCTGAACAGTCACTTCACGGAGTGAACATGCACGCGCACACACACACAGTGTTATGGTTTATGTGCAGACTGCCTTTTTCTTCTTTTTCTTTGTAACCTCTACCCGTTGTTTTGTTATGTTACTTTGTAAAGATTTAATTAATTAATATTTAATTTATTATTGTTTTCACCTGTTCACGGCTAAAAGGTCACAGCTTCACAGTGCAAAATTGAGAGCCAGCTGCTGTTAAAGCTGAACAGTCACTTCATGGAGTGAACATGCACACGCGCGCACACACACACACACACACACACACAGTGTTATGGTTTATGTGCAAACTGCCTTGAGCTTCTTGTTGTTATTGTTAATACACAGAACTACACACACACAGTTTATATGTGTGAAATATATATGAAATCTCTGCCTGTTATGACATCCTGATCAATAAACAAAAGTTACTCAGTACTCGAGTAGTTTTTTCACTTAGTACTTTTTACTCTTACTCAAGTAATTAATTGGACAACTACTTTTTACTTTTACTTGAGTAATATTATTCTAAAGTAACAATACTCTTACTTGAGTACAATTTTTGGCTACTCTACCCACCTCTGCTTGATTCTAAGATTCCTGTTCTTGGCTAGCAGGAGTGGAACGCAATGTTGGATGCTGAGATGCTTTTCTGCCCACTATGGTTGTAAAGAGTTGCTATGAGTTACGATATCCTTCCTGGCAGCTTGAACCAATCTGGCCATTTTCCTCTGACCTCTCTTATCAACAAGGTGTTTCCATTCACAGAACTATCGCTCACTCAGTGGTTTTTGTTTTTCGCACCATTCTGTGTAAACTCCAGAGACTGCTGTGTGTGGAAACCCCAGGAGATCAGCAGTTTCTAAAATACTCAAACCAGTTAATCTGGCACCAACACCCATGCCACAGTGAAAGTCACAGAGATCACGATTTTTCCCATTCTGATGCTTGAAGTGAACATTAACTGAAGCTCTTGATTTGTATCTGCATGATTTTATGCATTGTGCTGTTGTCAAGAGACTGGTTGATTAGATAACGGCATAAAACAGCAGGTGGATGGGTGTACCTAATAAAGTGGCTGGTGAGTATATGCAGTGGAAATATATCTATCCATCCATCCATCCATCCATGCTGCTTATCTGTTAAGGTTGTGGGGGAAGCTAGAGCCAATCCCAGCTGGGTTCAGGCAAGAGTTGGGTTACACCCTGGGCAGGTCACCAGTCTATCACAGGGCTAACACAGAGATGAACAACCATTCACACTCACATTCACACCTGTGGGTAGTTTAGAGTAGCCAGTTGTCCTAATCCACATGTCCTTGGAGCACCCAGAGGAAACCCATGCAGGCACGAGGAGAACATGCAAACTCCGCACAAAAAGGCTCCAGTCAGCCGCGAAGTTCAAACCCAGAACCTTCTTGCTGTGAGGCGACAGGGCTAACCACGACACTGCCACTGACCATGCTGCCACATTGGAAGCATATAAAATAAAAAAAATGAGTGTTTGAATACTTTTCCCCCTCAATGAACAACTGAAATACGATATCATCCATCTGAGCTAATCATTACGTGAGCCTAAATTTCTCAGCTCCTGCTACTTCATTTGTATTTGCATCTACCATACTCAAAATGCCCTATGCAACATTAACTGAATCTTTTTTTAAAATGCTTTTGTGATTTTTATTTCAAGCACTGAACACTTAATCCACACTTTCGTAGCAAAAATCTTTTTGTGAGCTCTAACCCTAACAATAGTTTCTCTCATTTCAGTAATACTGTTTGCTGTCGTGTTACCAAGCTACAAATTTCTATTTGAGGAAAAGAAAATCTTCTCAAGTTCTATAGATTTTGTTTTAAATTGCACTCTCATACTGTAACAAATCTTTTAACTTTGTGTATACTTAGTCTGAATTGTAGTCTGCAGGTCTGATTTTACACATATTTTCTTTCCTCCATGGAGAATGATCATATTAGGAAGGAATGATCCCAATGTCCATGACCAGAAATGACAAGATCTCAGCATAGCTGTGGACGTGGTTTGGGCCACATGAGGCGTATCATGTTGCACCTATTGTAAATTAAATGTATTTACATACCACATGTCTCTCCCTCTGAAGCTCTCATTATCTTTTTCTAATACAGGCCAAAAAAGAGCACTCTAAACATTGCTGAAATGTTCTAGCTTAATATGATGAGTGTGTTAAAAGAGTGACATGAAGATGGAGTGAGTGTAGGAGAAAAAACAGAAAAGGAATGAGTGTGAAAGAGAAAGGGGCCACCCAGCTTCACTAATGACTCCATTCCCAAGAGCCTAATCAAAGATTTGTACATATAATTGCTGTCAAGTCAATACTTGCCACCTGCCACGTCGTGCCGCACATGTGCTCCCCCTCTCTCTCCACAAGCCTTTCCAGACCCATCCATCATCACATGGCCGAGAGCAGAGACATCGCAACCTGCCAGGCAACCTGCAGTCTCCATACTGCCCAGTCTCTCTCTCTCTCTCTCTCTCTCTTACACACACACACACACACACACACACACACACACAGAGCAAATGTTTGCGCAGTGGGTCTTATTAATCATAAAATAAGGAGCTGCCTAGATTACCTTTACTTGTTGTTGGAATCAAATGGAGCCATAATTAGCGCAGCACCAAGCATAACATGATATAAAGTTCCTTCAGTGCAAGATCGACATGACACGTGTCACTGCATATTACTGACACAACGGCATACCACAAAACCTCATTATAAATCTATTACTGCATCAAATGAAACTCCCTGTGCACAGAACTCAGAATATACGCTGTATCAAATTTAAGCTCCCCGCCCCCACTTATTTATTTAATTTTCCGCCAGTTCTGCCGTCTTCTGACCTACTCTCAGCATCAATGAGAGCTCTTCAGTTTTAATTAACACTGCCTGCCTTTGTCTTGCTGTATCCAGACCTTCATAAGAGTGCCATGTCTAGGTCTCTGGAGTTTTGTGTTCCCAAGCAGAAATATTAACCCCTTAGTAGAGCCACCATCGGAAAAGCAGGGCTTATTTCTCAAAGACATAGCCTACCATATGTTTGGTTTTCTCATGTGCCATACCATTCGAAAACATTACTCCTCCCCAGCAGCTGAGGTTGCAATCACCAGAATACTGGCTCTACACTTCCTTCAGAATAATGTCAGAATCATGTACCTTATCCAGACCTCACTGTAGTTTTCAGTTTAAAAAAAGTGCCAGAATTGCCTCCTCATAGACCATTGACCCCTACCTGGAACCCACCCCCATAGACTTTTAACAATGTTTCTGTTGGAATCAAGATGCTATCAGCTATCACTTCCAGAACCCAAGACAATAGAGGACTATGTGAATAAGGCATTGGCTTTGAGTTACATTTGTCCCTTCACTTCTTCCACAGCTGCAAGTTTGTTTTGTTTGTCTGTTTGTAGAGAAAAAGGATTGGGTACTCAGACCCTGCATTGCCTGAAGACAGTTGCCTTCAAGTACTGATATGCCTTGTCACTGTTTGCCTTAGCGTTTGATCAGGTACAAGGTGTACAAGTACAGTAAGTAATAAGTTTTGCATAGTGCCTACAACCATCTTCAGATCAGAGAGGTGAATGCAGTTCATAAGGTCTTGTCAAATATGTGCACAATATCCAACATACTGGCATCTGCCCACAGGTTTAGTCGAACCACTACCCATACCTCACCATACCTAGTTCCACATTGCGATAAATTTTATGATTTATCGGCCCATCTCCAGAGAATTTATGATTGACTGCTTTTCAAACCCATTACCTAACACCCCTTCCCGAATTCCCCACATGGGCATGGAAAGATTGGAAGTAATTTTTAATGAAGTTTTAGGTGCTATGGTATCCCTGAATGCACAGCTTCAGGCAGAAGAGTTTAGTTTACTTCAGATGTCTTATAAGCTTCTACCAGCAAAAATCAATGTTAGTCTCTCTTCAGGGTGTCCACAGATATATGGTCAAGTGGAGTGCTCAGACCAGGACCTTGGAAGATCCCTTAGGTTGTGCTGCTGTAAAAATCATAAGGGCTGGAGTTGTTACCTTTTCTGAGCAGAATACACTCAAAATTCCCTCATCCATTCCAGAACAACAGAAAAATAAAAGTTCATTAGTATGACAATCTGTAATTGTTTAATGTCTCCAAAACTTTTTCAGTACTGTTATGCTGTAGTTCGGTCATCTAACCTGTCCTCAGTGTCAAATAAGACACTTATATAGTCCACTATTGGTGATCCCATTTATTTTTGACACGTTTTTGTAAGATATTCCCTCAAAACATGTCACAAACATCTCATTACAATGAAACTCTGACACCTCAACCAAACACTGTGACAGAAAACTAATCAGTAGCAAGAGAACCTCCAAATGAGTTGAGTTAATTTGGTAATAATGTCACAGATGTTACATTACACACTTTACACTAGCTGGAGATGTCTGAGTACATCAACAGGCTCTTCTAATTATCTTGTTAGAGATTCCAGCTGAAGCTGCTCCATACAAAAACAGGCCTGGCTGGTACCAGTGGGAGTTGGGTTGGGTGTACCATGACAAGCCTGAACAGGAATCAATGTTTCAGTTGGGATCAAGATGGGAATAAGATGTCTAAATGTGTGTTCAGATTACTGAGTCAGGTAGGTGACTCACTGAGTGACATCATGTCTTAGGCCTTGGCCTTCCAGTGATATCTCTTGATCTAAAGGGCATATCAGGTGAAAGTGGATAAATCAGGTGTTATTGAGTGCTTCAAGAATGAAGACAGGGTTACATAGGCAGAATAAAGAGCCATGTTTGTCAAGCACACCAAGTCTTTGAATCAGACTTGATCTATAAAAATGCACCGCTTCTACATGAGGGATACAAAGAGATTCTGGGAGTTTATTGGGAGTACTGCAACTATGGGTAATAATATTTGATAGGACTTAATATAGCTACATTTAAGCATGTTCTTGAAGTACTTGATGTAGCAACAATGTTAATTAATTTATTCTTCATTCATTTTCCTTCTACAACTGTACTTCTTGGTGGGAGTCACAGTGACAGCCTGAGAAGTTCAGCCCAAACTTCTCTATCCCTGGCCACAGATTCAAGATCCTTCTGGTGATTCCTTGTTGTTCCCAAGTCAACTGTGAGATAAAATCTTTCCATAATGGGTCCTTGGTTTGTGTCAGGGTCTTTGTCCAGTGTGATGTGCCTGATACAGCTCTAGTGAGTGCTGACCAGGGGTATCCTTATAAAGTGCTTGAACCACCTCAACTGGCTCCTCACAGTTGAGAAGAGTAGTGGCTCTACTCTAAGACTCTCTTGTACTGCCATGATCCTCACCATGTATTGGGGTGATTCATGGGTGAGGACAGGGATATAGATGACCATTAAACAGAAAGCTTCATCCAAAAATGAGATCCTGCTTCACCACCATAGAGGGTACAGTGCCTGGAAAACTACCACCATTGATCTGATCAGCTTTTCAGCCTCTTTAACAAGACTGTAACTTTCGTTACTCTTTGGAAGATGCCTTCATCCAAAGGGAACTAAAAGCAGCCCTGCCATCAAGTAGCGAGAACTGGAGGTAGATGTTGCAGGCCTGGGCTGGTTGGGGATTCCAGGAGATGCACTTTATACATAGTAATACTTGATTTGACTCCTAAGTGGCACAGTATTACAAGTTCAAATCCAAACAATGTCTCAGCCATTTGCGCCCAGGAGTCCAGAGAGCACAACTGGGAGCTGTCTCTTAGTAGGAGGGATGGCGTACATTATCCCCGGTCAATTACAGTGACATTAACCAATTGCGGCAGCCTCTGAGCTCATGCAGAAGAGGCCTGATAGCGCTTTCCTCTGAGTGTGTTACACTGCTCTGTGACACAGCAGGTGCAGTTCAAAAAGGTGTGGTGGCTGACTTGATGTGTCTCAGAGGAAGCACATGTTAGCCTTCACCCTCCCCAGATGGTAGCTGTCATCTGATCGGAGAGAGTCGGGTAAACGACCAAATTGGCAAAGGACCAAATTGGGGAGAAAAGGGGGGGGGGGCATGTCACAAAAAAGCAGTGGAAAAAAAGGCTTGGGAGTTCTGTGCTTTTACCACACAACTTTCCAGAAAAGTACATTTTAAAGTATTCTAGAGTAAATCTTTACTTAATTCAGTTACAATATGTTAACAATCTGACTTGATCTGACACCAAGTACTGGCACATGCTATCAGTCAGAAACCAATACTATCCAGTTATTCATTTCAAATAGGCATGAGTCGTGATAGTGATGATGCAACCAGTCTTAAATATTCTCAAATATCGTGACAACAGTTGAGATCTCAGAAATCTAATTTGATGAGTCACATAGTTGGCTACCCATCAGATCGACAGTTTCTATAACAACCAGAAAAAGCCCTTATCTAACTACTGCTGTCTCTTATGGACAATTGTGATCTTAATCATATTGCTATATCTATCAACTTGCAGTGTATACAATGTCACAATATGTGTGCATTACACTGTTTGTGTGTGTTCATACACTGTCAGAAATAGGGGTGCAGTCAGAGCCCATTCCTGTCCCCTAAGGTACAAGCTACACTAATGTACCCCGTAGGGCTCATTATTGGACTTCAAAGTAACTATGTGTATGTTTTTAGGGTCAAAAAGGTACATATATGTTCCCAATCAGTATATAAATGGTACAAATAAGTACCTTAAAGGGTACTGCACTAGTGACAAGCCATTGTACCCCTAAAGGTACAAAAATGTACTTTGTTTTCTGAGAGTGTATTATTTTAAAGATCTCATATCTCATAACTGCATTAAATTATCTCATCTCATTATCTCTAGCCACTTTATCCTGTTCTACAGGGTCGCAGGCAAGCCGGAGCCCATCCCAGCTGACTACGGGTGAAAGGTGGGGCACACCCTGGACAAGTCGCCAGGTCATCACAGGGCTGACACATAGACACAGACAACCATTCACACCTACGGTCAATTTAGAGTCACCAGTTAACCTAACCTGCATGTCTTTGGGGGAAACCGGAGCACCCGGAGGAAACCCACGCGGACACGGGGAGAACATGCAAACTCCGCACAGAAAGGCCCTCGCCGGCCACGGGGCTCGAACCCGGACCTTCTTGCTGTGAGGCGACAGCACTAACCACTACACCACCGTGCCACCCACATTAAATTATTATCAACAAAAATAACAAGAACATGATAAAACACTGACTATAAAGCAGAGTAGCATCAAATCCGAGCTGTGTTACACGTTGGCAGTGATGCAGCATACGGGAAGAAGAAGAAAGATGCAAACAAGCACTTCTGCTTGCCTTAATGCCTTACGCAAACTAGAAAGGACAAACTAGAACGGGGTGAAACAAAAAACAGTATGATGTAAAGACTAAAATTGTCCTGACAATTATCATACTGTACGTGCTGCATATCATTATGATTTAAAGGCTGTCACATGAAATAGATGAATCTCTCCTCTGGCACCAGAGTGACAATAATAGCCTTGTTGGAGCAAGAGCTCCCAGAAAGGCAATCAGCCAAGAGTAGAAGAAACCGTAATCTGACTGTGGTCCAGTTGTTTAATAAGCTCCAGTTACTCAAAAAGCTGACAGAGCAGTGCCAAGTGCATGAATCACTCATTATTACAAATCTAAAAAGAAAACCTGTTTACTATTTTCACTCAGGCTTTTTCACATGTTAGTATTATCTAATTTCCTATTATGATCTCCCTTCGTTATCTTAGAGCAGCTCAGTTGCACTACTATTGTTATTTCCTAGCAGAGATCATTAACAAAAGCATCTTGAAGTATTATTGGCAGGCAACGGCTCTCTTTCAAAAGCAAGTCGATACCATTCAGAGCTGAATGACGGGAAATGACCTTAAGAGTTTATCCCAAGCTCCAGAGTAATTTACAACAATATGAGGCATTTCTTTGCCCATGGAAGCTTTTGTTATTCCACGTAGTCACTCAAGCTCTCGTGTGTTTATTTCTGGGCATGTTTTTTAGTGGGCCGCTGCTTAAATCATGAAGTGCAGACCAAGTGAAATGTCTCGCATGCAAAAAAAAAAAGTTAGAGGGAAAACAAGCTCCCTGGTGGAACTCTGGAGAACTGTAACCTCAGTGTTGAGACAGCTGCTCCTCTGACTTCGTCTCACAACAGGTTGTCTGATTCATCTTCTGAGTCATGGCTTGGATCTTAATTCCGTGCTATAACATGTGATTTACTGACAGACATTCATTTAGCTATTCATGTCTGTCCTAGTGCAAATAGCACTAAAAGAGCAAAATACAGTCATCTGCAAAGTGAGATAACAAATTTTTATGAGCAGCACATAATGGCTCACTACACAAACGTGTGGCAGCACAAATTTTTTACTCCAAACTTTAGCCCCAAAGATTGGCTCTGATTTTATACAATGGTTATTCCACTGTTAGAAGGAACTTACTAATCAAGCAACCTTTTATACATTTCCATATCATTCACTGATATTTCCATATTCACATATAAGAGTAATTTCTCGCAGTATTAGCACATATTTTGAGCATATTTTATCATGGACCTTGTCACCTGTCGTTTTATATATCACAGAAAATTTATTAAAGCGTATTTTGTTCAAAACCTCATGTCTGGAGAACTTTGTGGCGTTTTCCCACCAAATCTTATTTACTGCACAGGTCTAATGCTGAAAATCATTAAATTAGTGCGAATTTCTGGACAGTCCAATGCAAGAGGGGAGAAAAAGTTCACATATCACTTTCAATTAACAATAATGAGCAGTTTTGTGTGACCCTCTGCAACACTGGCAAAGGTTTCTTCCTCTTTAATGCATGCTTTTTTTTTTTCTTTGAAATTTCAGCAAAGGCCTCTGAGGAACAGTCATGACCCTTAAAATATTTAACCCTCAGGTTGTTTCTTGACCAGAGATTTGGCTAAAAAATGTGGTGTATTTTTTTTTTTTCAGTGACCGCCTTTAAATGTTTAAATCCAGTTAAATGAATTTTAATGACAGTAAATCTCATAACTCTTGCTTTTACCAGAAAACTTGAAAAATATATCCAATTATATTATACTGAATTATTGTCAAGATTAGAAAGTAATACACACTCGAAAAACAGGAGTGGCCTGCACAGAGCCTTGACCTCAACCCCACTGGGATGAATTGGAACACTGACTGCACACCAGGTCCTTCAGGCCACTGGCCCTGCTCTCTGGATATCAAGGATGGCATTGCTCTCTCCCCTTTCAGTAAGTGTGTCTTGGAGGAAGCATGTGCTCGCCATAACCTTGCCCAGATGGTTGCTGTTGCGTGATAGGGGAGAGTTGTGGCACTGACTAAAATTAGGGAGTAAAATGAGGTAAAAACATTTGCATAGTTTGTTCTTACTTGAGCCTAAAGGTTGTTTCTTTCAGTTGCTTCCAAAACAAGTCACACAACAAGGATCCATTTATACAAATCTGTATGTAAATTTGTGTCAAGATGTTATGAATGTCAAAACATTTGTAATTCAGCTGATACAGACACCTGTCTTAATCTTCTCCTAAATGTCCTTCCACTGCTGAGTTTAATCTGCTCTAGTCTCAGTCTGTGTGTGTGGGTGGAGAAGATCAGTGGAGCAGTCCTTTTTCACGTGGGCCTGAGGGTGAGAGGGTATTAGAGGAGAGGTGAGCAATGACTGTTGCCCCAGGTTACTAAGTAACCAGGGTGATTGCCTCCCTCCTCGAGGCCTCTCATACAACCCTTCAGCTCCACCAGTGTCCTCTCTCTGAGAACAATCTTCAATTCTCAGCTCAGTTGTGATGTGTTTACAACAACATTTAGTACAACCCCGATTCCAAAAAAGCTAGGACGCTGAGTAAAATGTCAATAAAAAAATACAACACAACGTTTTGCAAATCTTTTTCGACCTATATTACATTGAATACAATTCTAAGCCAATACATTTAATGTTCAAATGTATTTTGTGCTTTATAATGCGCCACACATTTTCAAAGGGAGACAGGTCTGATCTACAAGCAGGCCAGTCTAGCACCCACACTCTTTTACTATGAAACCGTACTATTGTAACATGTGCAGGATGTGGCTTGGCATACTAACATATGCCCATATCCTCACAAATGCGGGCTTTTGAACTTTGTACTGGTAATTGGGATAATAAATGTCTTCTTATCTTATCTTAACAATCTGGATTGTTCTTTTCCTCTTTAGCCTGGAGGACATGATGTTCATGATTTTGAAAAACAATTTGAAACGTGGACTTGTCCGACCACAGCACACGTTTCCACTTTGCATCAGTCCATCCCAGATGAGCTTGGGCCCAAAAAAGTTGGCAGCATTTCTGTATGTTGTTGATGTATGGCTTTCGCTTTGTATGGTAGAGTCTTAACTTGCATTTGGAGATCCAGCAATGAACTGCATTCACCAGCAACAATTATCTATAGTGTTCATGAGCCCAAATAATTTTCATCCTGTACACAATCACGTCAATTTTAATTCAGCGGTACCTGAGGTATTGAAAGTCATGGGCATTTAATGTTGGTTTTCAGTCTCGCCCCTTACAGGCACAGATTTCTCTGGATTCTCTGAATAATTTGATGATATTATCAGTTGTAGATGGTGAAATCCCTAAATTCCTTGCGATTAAATAGGGTGTTTCAAAAAAAATGTGATATTATTTGAGATGTAAATATCCCAGAATGATATAAAAAATTTTTGAAACACCCTGTATATTGAGAGGTTGTTTTTCACAAAGTGATGAACTTCATGCCATCCTTGCTTGTGAATGACTGAGCCTTTACAGGATGCCCCTTTTATACCCAATCATGATATTATCACCTGTTTACTTGTGGACTGTTTTTGAGCTTCCACAACTTTCCAGTCTTTGGTTGTCCCTGTCCCAACTTTTTTGGATCATGTTGTAGGCATCAAATTCAGAATGAGTGTAGATTTACAAAACTCAATATAACATTTATCAGTTAGAACATTGTATAGCTTGTCTTTGTATTGTAATCCATTGAATATAGGTAGATTGGAAAGAATTTGAAAGTCATTGCATTATGTTTTTATTTACATTTTACAAAGCATCCCAACTTTTTTGGGATCAAGGTATGTAAGATATACTAGTATAGTAGAAGAGTCAAAGACTGATGTCCAATGCTGTTCATCTGACGGCGTGCGTCTCCAATAGCCTCTGACAACCAAGTCCAGCTCCTAGCCTGCTTGTTTGGCTTAGGCTCTAAGCCTGGCGGAACTCAGTCTACTGACAGGAGAAGGGGTAAAGGTGAGTGAGTCTTTGGCACCTTATAGCCTTATAGCCCGCACCTTATATATAATCTTGACCTTGATTCGGAGCCCCTAAGGAGTTTATTGTTGTACATAAGCTCGTTCTGTTAGCTCCTCTGATGGCACCAGTGCCAAACTGTAATAGCCCTGCTGTTCCTTTGGATCCACTGACGTCGTGCTACATGGGCAACAGCCTGTCCTCCTTATTACATTGCCCAGGCTTGCATCTGACCGAATAGGATGCATTACCTATGGTCATCACTGACCGGAGGCCCACTGGCTATGTGTGTGTTTATATATATATATATATATATATATATATGTGTGTGTGTGTGTGTGTGTGTGTGTGTATGTATGTGGTTAGCGCTGTGGCCTCACAGCAAGAAGGTCCGGGTTCAAGCCCCGTGGCCGGCGAGGACCTTTCTGTGCGGAGTTTGCATGTTCTCCCCGTGTCTGCGTGGGTTTCCTCTGGGTGCTCCGGTTTCCCCCACAGTCCAAAGACATGCAGGTTAGGTTAACTGGTGACTCTAAATTGACTGTAGGTGTGAATGTGAGTGTGAATGGTTGTCTGTGTCTATGTGTCAGCCCTGTGATGACCTGGCGACTTGTCCAGGGTGTACCCCGCCTTTCGCCTGTAGTCAGCTGGGATAGGCTCCAGCTTGCCTGCGACCATGTAGAACAGGATAAAGCGGCTAGAGATAATGAGATGAGATGAGACACACAGACACAACTGCATGAACATGCTAGCAAATAAAACAACTTTCAGCTAACTGATCATTTTTAGAACTGTTTTTGTTAAACTAGCTGCTTTATTTACCTAACGTAGTTTTCACACAAAGCTTAAGAAGGATTAGTAAATTAAAAAAAAAAACACCTCTACATTAATTTGGTGAAATATATTATATTTTCGGCGGCACGGTGGTGTAGTGGTTAGCGCTGTCGCCTCACAGCAAGAAGGTCCGTGTTCGAACCCTGTGCCCGGCGAGGGCCTTTCTGTGCGGAGTTTGCATGTTCTCCCCGTGTCCGCGTGGGTTTCCTCCGGGTGCTCCGGTTTCCCCCACAGTCCAAAGACATGCAGGTTAGGTTAACTGGTGACTCTAAATTGACCGTAGGTGTGAATGTGAGTGTGAATTGTTGTCTGTGTCTATGTGTCAGCCCTGTGATGACCTGGCGACTTGTCCAGGGTGTACCCCGCCTTTCGCCCGTAGTCAGCTGGGATAGGCTCCAGCTTGCCTGCGACCCTGTAGAAGGATAAAGCGGCTAGAGATAATGAGATGAGATGAGATGAGATGAGATATTATATTTTCTTAAAGTACAGGTATCAAAGTACGTTATAGGCAAAACTCCCAAGTTTGGCCAAAACATGTTTCATCATTTTTGGCTGTTTGATTGAATTCAGTGATACCCAGTGGGTTTCTCAGACCATCTCACATCTCCATTTGATCATTTTTGAACTGGACCTAGAAATGGACTGAATGTACACATTCAACTAACTATGTCCTGGACTGAGACACAATGTTTATAAACACACACACACACACTGTATATACAGCCTGCACTAATTTATTCTTGAATATGCATGGAATAAAACATGATAAAATGATTATATAATAACAGTGATAAAAGTGCTATTATTTCTCTCATACCACAGTGATTTACTCATGATTGTTACTTATTACTAAATGGCATTGTACTTTTTTAAAAGGTTCCATGGCATGCACTTTTCCATTATTTGATATTATTCCCTAAGATGCTTTTATAAAGATTGCGAAATTTGTTTTTTGAAAAAACATCCCTTGGTTCTTTTATCTCATGTGTTTTAGCATGGTATAAAACCCCTTTAGATAAAACAGGCTGATTCTGGGGGATTACCTTTAAATTTAAATATGTAAATCACTTTGACCTGAATCAGGGTGAACAATGCAGGTTTCATCCTGGTCGTGGAACACTGGACAATGCTCTGAACAATGCTCTTTACTCTCCCAAGAGTGCAGGAGGTTACATGGGAGTTTTCCCGACCAGTCGACATACGATACGATACGATAATACTTTATTGTCAGTTTACACTGAAATTTGGTTTACATCCCTGAACAAGACTCGCTTGAGGACAACACACACATATAACATCACAGTAACAGTACAATAACCCACCACCATAGTCAGGGGTAAAGGCAAGACGGAGGACACAAACCTTCATACAGACATACATAAAAACAGCCATACATAACATGAGGGAAATTTTCACCATGTGTAATACATTGGATTAAACGCTCGCTGGTGCATGCTGCAGATTCAGTAAAAGAATTCTTGCACATGAACATGAAAGAACATGAGCATTCTCATAGCCTTTGAGCATTCTCCATACAATTCCCTGTGAACGACTTGTTACTACAGAAGTAATGTACGTATTATGAGTACATTAATATCATTAATCATTTACGTTACAGCCAAAACTACTGTCAGATCTGTGCATCTGATTTGAGAATTCAGCAGTGCCTTGGTATAGGTTAACATGAAAATAAAAGAGCTTTATTTAAACCCCATGAAATAAACCCCAAGTGGAGAATTCATACCTTTAAAAATAATTGAAATTTTAAGACGCCTTTCACCATAAAGGCAAAGCAAATGTATTCAAATGTAGTTGTTTGAAAATAAACTCTGATTTTTTGTTTTTGTCATTTATTAACTGACTTCAGAACCTGTGTTAGCTAAATCTACCTGTACATTATTAATACAGTTTAGATGCTAGTGGTGTGATGATGCTCTGAATACTAAAATAGCAGATGGATATACTGTAGAGGCATTGTCCTCTTTATAACTTCTCCTGTGATGTGGATGCCAAAGAAACAATAAACACCTTCTGTGCCAAACTACTCCAACAGATCAGTATGTACAGGCCAGCTCTTCTGTGTTTGTTTACTGACCTTGAGCGCAAGAGAGGCTCTGAAAACAGGGCGATCAGGACTCCTCGCTGTGACTTTAGGAGACATCACACCACCAAGCACTAACTTTGATCAGCTAATTTCTATGTAGCAGGACTGGAAGTATGGGGAAAGAATTTAAATGGTGTTTCTATGGATGAAGTCGGAGTGCAATTTGCAGACCTGTAAGTGGAGAAATATAAGCACACCCATCAACAATGGATGTTTTCTGGAGTTATAGGAGCTGCAGGCCTGAAAAGGAGTGCTGAATTCTTGTATCCGATTGCTCAGAAGGTGTTGATTAATTTTCTATAACAGTACTGACAATAGTTCAAATTTTAATGCACATCACAGGTTTATTTAACAGTTATTTCACAAAATCAAGTCGTACTGTACATGAGCTGATAGCCAATGAGGCATGTAGTGCCAATTCGGATATAAGCCACGTATGACGAGATCGAGTGGAATAACTGTTTTATTCTATCCACATTCACTGGATTTTGAGAAACAGAGCATTTTTATTTTTTGCAAATTTAATAAATAAAAATTTTATACAAAACGTCCAACAACATCATTTCCGCTTAGGCAGACATCTTAAAAACCTATCGATGGCTGTACGACTTGACTTTAATGGTTTTTTTTTGTAGAAAGTGACGTCTTGCTGTCGTGCCGACATATAGAATAGCTTCACACATTTATTTAATTCTTCCTTGGACATTTCAGTTATGTAATTTTCAAACTTCTTTGAGCTTTTAAACCAGTCAAAAAAAAATCAACAAATTTTAATGCTTAAAGATAAAGAATGTAAATAAACTGGCAAAGTCACAGTAGCAATTTGTGAAAAATGCGATAATTATTCTTGAAAAATGAAAAAAGATACGTTCTTACCATCAAATACTTTCATTACATATTTTGTTGGGTTTTTTTTGGTATTTTGGGGGGTTTTGTTTTCGAGTAGAGTTTTTATTTCGTCCTCGGTTGGTTCAGCAACACGCTCCACCATTTTATTTTTCTCTACTCACGGTATATGAGCTGATATCCTAGTAGTAGAGTAGCCAATCAGACCGTGTGATTGCTCATATCCAGTGAATGTGGATAAAATAAATTATATTATTTGCACTCTTCTCAAATATTACAGTTTCTATAGTAAGATCTCTTTTATTTAACAAAGAAAATGTATAATCCTTGATATGGTGACATTTTCTGTGCAACATTTACTAAAGGAGCCTTTAGCGACAGCGCTCTGTAACAGTCAGTGAGTTTTCCACCTTCACGGCAGAGGATTTGCTTGTTTTTTGATAAAATTACAAGGTGCATTCATTTCTTTAAAAAAAACCTTTATGAAAGAGAGAAAATGAGGCTGTTGAGTCAGTGACTGTTTATAGCTGATAAAATGTAAGTGATGAGGATCTAACTTGTCTCATGGATATTCTACAACATTAAACATGACAATAAATTGTTATTCAATAATAAATTAAAAGTCATATCGATGTATGGGATAGTGTACAACGAGCCAGTCATTACTGAGAAATAAATCCTGATGCAGTGATGCATGACCGTGACTCCATGAAGTCACGGTCATGCTGATGCAATAATATGCTGATAATTTTGTGACGCTAACCAACTCACTGTAAATTATCCAGCTTATTATACAGCTATTTACTAAAGAACTCAATAATTTGACACGAAATATTGATTCAAAAATGATTTTATTGATGTCTTGCATAACTAAAAAAAAAAAAATCCATCCTGCTCTATGGCTGTGAGACCTGGACCCTGACCACTCCCCTTACCAAGTCCCTAGACGAGTGTGATACAAGAATGCTTAGGGCCATTCACGATATCAACTGGCAGCAATGCATCACCAATCAAGAATTGTATGGAGACCTCCCTAGGGTCTCAAACAAAGTAGCAGCAAGGCGACTCAGGCTAGCCAGCCACTGCATCTGACATCCAGAGATCCCAGCATCTGTAATGGTATTATGGGAGCCCACACATAGCAGAAGAGGCCCTGGGCGGCCACTCAAAACAATGGTGGCTGTCTTCAAAGAAGATGCTGGAGTGGTCGACACCATTGAATTGAGGACCCTAATGATGGATAGAGAGGAGTGGAGAGTCCGCTATTTTGCCCGACTGAGGTCAATGTCGTAGTAGTAGTAATAGTTATTGAGTTAAAAATGATTATCGCTTCCGCTAATGACTTATTCCATAGCAACGTTTTGTTATACAGAAACCAGAGCATCAGTGACGCAGTAGCTCACATGTCTGTACCAATCACAAAACCAGGGAGTAACTATTGTGCAGACTGATTATATCTTCCAAACAAAAACAATCAGAATCAAAATCCACTGAAAACTCAGGGAGGAGTAGCGATTTTTGTGAATTGTGGACAAATGAACGGACAACAGACAGATGGACAACGGACGCCACGTGATGGCAATAGCTCATCGGCCTATGGCCGTGTGAGCTAATAACAGACTGCAGATGGACAGCACATGTGGAGAGCTTGGGAATTAAGCTAAGAGAGATGAGACTGAGATGGTATGGGCACATTCTGAGAAGGGATGCAGAGCATGTGGGAAGGAGAATGTTGAGGATGGAGCTGCCAGGCAAACGAAAACGAGGAAGGCCAAAGAGGAGATACATGGATGTGGTGAGAGAGGACATGAAAGTGGCAGGTGTGGTAGAGAAGGATGTGGAAGACAGGGAGCAATGAAGACGAAAGATCCGCTGTGGCGTCCCCTAATCGGGAGCAGCCAAAAGAAGAAGAAGAAGAATGCCGTAATTGACCAATCAGAATTGAATGTTTAACAAAGACATGTAATAATCATAAACAAATACCATTTACTATAAATAAGTATTTATTCTTCTAAAGGTTTTGCTTCCAAGCTGCTTACAAGTCTGAAAAAAAAATAGAAGTTTAATTATTTAAAAATGTTAAAATGTACTTGGTGTAAATTTGTCAGTATCACATACTGTAATCAGAAACACAATCCCAGTGCTTCATGAATGAAAAGTTTTGGCCATGACGCACTTGATCAGATATTGGTGTCTTGGGAACAACTAGAAGTTTTACTGCTCCATGGGACACACTTACGGTGATATGTGAGCGGAACAGTCTGACAGTGCCACCCAGGCTGCAGTTAGCGCAGCCAGACATGAACTCATGAATGAAAACACCAAATCTGCCCAGTGGTGTTGTCACACCTTGGATGAGATGTGTTATGTAATCGGGCCAATCTGCTTACGTGGCCCTTTTCTGTATTGAATATTAATGTTTCCAATGGCATCAAAGGACAGTACTACTCCAGAACAATAATGTCAACAACAACCAAAACAATACAACCAAAATGCGTCCAAGAGCAGCTCACACTACCACTATTTGGAAATTATGTAACCATTTTCTGTTTATGTTCCAGGAACCTGGACAAAGTGTTCACATTAGCAAAGCAAACACATTTCTACAGGGTCAGAAGGAAAAGGGCTTGCACAATAGGGCACCGCTGACAGATGCAACACTGTACAAGCATTGCGGGACGATGTGAGTGGTTTTCGATTTGCTCTAGTAAAGTTATTGCTCGAGTTGTCAGCATTCCATGTCATACAGCTGAGACTAGCGGGAGGAGACCACAAAGTTTCATTCCATTGCTTTTTGCATAGGTTATTATTGGCACAACATTACAATTGCCATTATTATTGGCATCATTTATAATTTCATTGTACTGCATCCTTTGAAGTTTATTAAGCTGTCTCTCACCCAAAAACATCAGTGTCCTGAAAAAATCCTAAGAAAAGGCTAAGAAGGTAGAGTTGTTAAAGAGGAAGTTGTGTTCTTTTAAGCAATGCTTGATCTCAGCGGTCAAGTATTTTAGGCGATGACTGTGTAGAGGCTCGTTCGTAGTGAGACCTTGAGAAAAGTGCTATAGCTTACGCTGACGAAGTCTCTGTCCCAAAGTAACTGTTTCCACTCTCAGTGTCCGTGTGCCTTGCAATAAATCCACTGGAAACGTCTTGAAAGTTGAACTTTAATCCTCGTTTAACTATTACAAAGGTTCTAAGATGCAGAGAGTCGGTGAGTAAATATCAGAGTGTCAGAGAGTCAGAGAGTCAGGTAAGAAAAACTGTTCGCTTCCACGGCTTCTCGAGATCTACCCTGAGAAGCGCGAGACCATTCTTATATAGCTGAATGACTTCTAATTCTAATTCTTGAGAAGTGTAAGACAGTTCTAATTCTTGTTCTAATTCTTCACATATGAATTCTTAAGAAGCGTGAGACAGTTCTAATTCTTAACATATGAATTCTGATTCTAATTCTTTTAACCTTGTCACATATTATTCATCATCTTAATCATGACATAAACTACTTATATGAAATTACACACTCAAATGAAATTATATATACCATGTAACATAAATTGTAATTCACATCTATATGAACTCCACCTTGGCCGTTACATACCCGGCCCCTAATTGCTTTCTATCCTAGAAACAATTACAACATTGAATGTACTTAACAGTCCTTTTCATTCTGCTTCTTGAAGCAGGCAGAGTTTGGTGATCGGCCGCTCAAGTTCATTCATCTTCGTCTTGACTCGAACCTTGCGGACGACTCCATGTTCATCTTCCACAGTCTTCACGATTCTTCCCATTAGCCATGATCCTCTGGGGGCTGATTCGTCGATGAAGTTTTGCCAAATTCAGGTGGCTTAAAGCATTGAGTTACTCCAAAATCAGTGAGCTGTTGGAGTTCTTCAGTCCACTTGGTCCATTGTTGTGCGAGGTGTTCTGGCACAGTGTCATCCCAGGCTGTTCTTAGTCTACACAATTCTTGCAGAATGTTTCTAGCAGGTAGTATGACTGGTGACAACATTCCTAGCGGATCATAGACAGAGCTCATTGTAGACAGGATTCCTCTCCTGGTGAGAGGCTTCTGCTCGATGTTCACCTGAAACTTGAATTGATCTGACCGGATGCACCATTGTACTCCCAAGGCTCTCTTGATGGCGAGTGAGTCCTGGTCGAGATCAAGATCTTTGACTTCTGTTGCTCGGTCCTCAAGCGGAATGGTTAACAACACGTTTCGACTGTTGGTCGTCCATTTTGTCAGTCTAAAGCCTCCTGTTTGACAAATGGCCGTCAAGTCGTGGAGTAGCTTGATCGCTTCCTGTTCTGAGTTAACTGATTTTAGACAATCGTCGACGTAAAAATTGTTCAACACTGTCTCCACAGCTGCTGCATCAAAAGTACTCCTGTTGTCCTCGGCACATCTTCTCAGCGCATAGTTCGCACAGCTGGGTGAAGAGGTGGCTCCGAACAAGTGTACCTCCATTCTGTACTCCTGCAGCTCCTTTGAGATATCCCCGTCAGGCCACCATAAAAACCTGAGAAGGTCTGCGTCTTCAGATGGGACCTTGACCTGGTGGAACATGGCCTCCACATCTGCCATAACTGCGATTGGCTCCTGACGAAATCGTGTTAAGACTCCAACCAGACTGCTTGTCATGTCAGGCCCTTGCAGTAGTTGCTCGTTAAGTGTGGTTCCCTGATATGAAGCACCGCAGTCGAATACCACTCGAAGTTTATGCTTCTTGGGGTGGTAGACAGCATGATGTGGAATAAACCACACCTTTCCATCACTCCTGTTAAGCTCTTCGTCTGGGACCTTGACGGCGTATCCCTTGGTTATGACCTGGTTCATGAAGCTGACGTATTCCTCTCGGAACGTCTGGTTTCTCTGAAGCTTCTTTTTCATGTTGAGCGCTCGTTGCTCTGTCATTGCTCTATTGTTAGGCATTTTCACATCTTTGTTCTTCAATGGCAATCCGATAGAGTAGTGACCGTCAACCAGTTTTGTGGATGTGGTGACTCTGTCCATAAACAGTTGATCTTCCTTTGACATCTCAAGCTGCTCTCCTTGAGCATTCTCGGGAAAATCATATTTGAATTGCTGGGTCCACAATTCTTCAAGTCGAGCCACCGATATCCGATTAATTTGGATCTGTGGGTATCCGTCCTTTGACCAGCTTCCGATGTTCTCACGCAGCGGCCCGTTCACTGTCCATCCCAAGACTGTACGTACTGCATACGGTCCATCTTTCACGCTGCAGATTACCTCTTTTGGCTCTAAAGCCTTTGCGACATCAGTCCCAATAAGAAGATCGATATCCGCCTTGATCAATGGAATTCGTACACCTCGTAAGTGTGGCCACCTATCCACGTCCTCTTGGGTTGGGATATTCTCCTGACTAGCAGGTATGGCCCTTTGTGTAAACACACCAGTGAGCCCGACAAAGTCATCCCCCTCCAGACTGCTGACTTCTAGGTCTGGCAACACCTTGCACGAGACGGTCTTTTGGTCTCCCATAGTAGTAAGTAGGATGTTCACATTTTTTCCTTGCAGGTTAAGGCTGTTGGCTAGCTTGTTAGTGCAAAAGGAGGCGTTGCTCCCTGGATCCAGAAACGCATAACAGGTCAGCACCTTGTTGCCTTTCTTTGCCTTCACTCTCACCGGAACAATGGCGAGGACGGTTCCTACACCCCCAGCCCCCATCTGAGAGCAAGTTTCCCCTGCATCCACGAATCCACTGACCACAGTTTGTTCTTCCTGTAAAGACTCCTTTTTTGGTTCCTCCCTTGAAGTGTCTTCTTTTGTTATGTCTTTAGGTTTCTGCTTTATGTGTAACAGTGTAGGGTGTTTAGCTGAACACATCTCACAGCTCTTCTTTTCTTCACAGGCACTGCTCATGTGTCCTCCTATAAGACAGCTGTAGCAGAGTCCTTTACTCTTAAGGAATTCCAATTTTTCTTTGTGCAGCTTTTTTTGAAGTTTCTTGCACTGTTCCATGGTATGCTCTCCCTGACAGAAGATGCAAGGTTTCACGAAAGCCATGTTCATGTTTGGTTTCTTCTCTTTAGCTTTCTTGTTCTCGGCACCAGCAACATCTTTCACTACCCTCTGCTCTTTAGCTTCAGTGGCTAGCGTTATGATGGTTTTCTTGCCAGCTGGTTTTTCAGGTTGGCGCTTTGTTTGACCTGAGATTTCACCAAACACAGGGTGTGCTGCCATTTCAGCCTGTTTGGTTACAAATGACACCACGTCTTGGAACTTTGTTCGCCGATCTTTCTTCTGAATGTCAATGGCGACACTCCTGAATTTCTCCTTCAGCCTGTATGGGAGCTTGGAGATAACTGTGCGCATGTTTGCAGCATTCTCCATCTCATCCAAGTACTCTAGATCCGACATTGCATTGTTACAGTTGATCAGAAACAGAGCATACGCTTCAAGTGCCTTAGCGTCGTCCGACTTGATAGTAGGCCAATTTAAAGCCTTGTCCAGGTATGCCATCGAGATCTTATATTTGTCACCAAAGCGCTCCTTTAATAATTTCTTGGCTTGAGGGTAGCCCCGTTCAGGATCCATATGAAGACAGCTGCGCACTAAGTCATTAGGCTGACCACATGTGTGCTGTTCCAAATAATAAAGCCGATCTTTGCTGTTTTCAGTCTTGCTTTCTATGCGATGCTCGAAAGCTCTCATGAATAGATGGTATTCCATTGGATCTCCTTTAAAAACTGGAATATTCGGCGAAGGCAATGTAGATAGCTTTTGTTGCTTTATTAGACTCTCAGTTATCTCATTTTGGCGTTGCATGACAGAAGCCAGGTTGTCTGTGTTTGCAGAATTGCCCTTTGAAGTAACAGGCTCTTGTCGCACAACAGGCGTTGCATCGGCAGCTATTCCACTACTATGGCTATGCTGAGATACATTACTAGCCCCACTGTTCCTATTGCAGCTGACATGTTGTCTCCGTGTAGCCGTCAGTGAATCCACTCTACTGCCTTTAGAGCCGCTTGACACATCTGAGCCTCCATATTTTCTTAACACAGCTAATCTTGCATTCGATGCAGCGAGCTTTGCTTGTAACTCCAACTCTTCCTTTTCAGCTTTGAGCCGTAGCTCCTGCTCTTCCTTTTCAGCTTTGAGCCGTAGCTCCTGCTTTTCCAAAGCCCTTTTCTGTTTCAACACAGCTGTCTCGGTTAACAAAGCGGCTTTCTCCATTTCAATTTTTACGCGCTCAGAGCGAACCGATGATGCTACAGAAGCAGAAGAGACAGACTTGGTCTTTTTACTCTTTCTGGATGTAACTGAAATGCTATCTTCAGGATTTACCTCATTGTTCACTCTTTCAGACTCTTCTATGCGATGCGTTGCATCCTGTATCCATGATCTAACCTCTTGCACAAAATTGCATTGCTTATCATATCTTGGCTGAAACCAATCACTTTGATCTGTATTCATATTCTCTACGTATCCAAGTTGACTGTACAGGTCTTTGACATCAGCATTTATCTTACTGAATTCTTCTATCAGCTCTTCATACTCGGTTAACAATTCCTTTGTTATATTTTCCACGTTTGCATCATCATACATTAACTCACGCAATTCATTTTTTTTTCTCAGTCAGTTTCTTTAGCTTTGCTCTTCTGGAGTCAATTCTTGTCTGCAGACTATTTTCCAATGACCGTTGTGTTGGTTTACGCTGACGTTTTTCCCTCGGAAGGCTTACCGTCTTTTCTTCTTCATCCGTCATGGTTGCTTTGAACGTCGGTCCGGTTTTTCGTTCCGATTCCACTTGCGACAGTCACGTTGCAGCCACGTCCACTTGTCAATCACCAGCCACGAGTGTAGCGCGCGATCGCAAAAGTTCAGAAGTCCCTCGGTAAATCCCTCGATGAATCTTCTTTCCAGTTTCAGCGAACCTCTCCAGCGTTTTGTAATCCAATGTCAAGCAAGTTTTTCTTACTAATGTAGAGGCTCGTTCGTAGTGAGACCTTGAGAAAAGTGCTATAGCTTACGCTGACGAAGTCTCTGTCCCAAAGTAACTGTTTCCACTCTCAGTGTCCGTGTGCCTTGCAATAAATCCACTGGAAACGTCTTGAAAGTTGAACTTTAATCCTCGTTTAACTATTACAAAGGTTCTAAGATGCAGAGAGTCGGTGAGTAAATATCAGAGTGTCAGAGAGTCAGAGAGTCAGGTAAGAAAAACTGTTCGCTTCCACGGCTTCTCGAGATCTACCCTGAGAAGCGCGAGACCATTCTTATATAGCTGAATGACTTCTAATTCTAATTCTTGAGAAGTGTAAGACAGTTCTAATTCTTGTTCTAATTCTTCACATATGAATTCTTAAGAAGCGTGAGACAGTTCTAATTCTTAACATATGAATTCTGATTCTAATTCTTTTAACCTTGTCACATATTATTCATCATCTTAATCATGACATAAACTACTTATATGAAATTACACACTCAAATGAAATTATATATACCATGTAACATAAATTGTAATTCACATCTATATGAACTCCACCTTGGCCGTTACAGACTGATTCAGTTAATCAGGCTCCTTTCCTTGTAAGTCTCATCTCATCTCATTATCTCTAGCCGCTTTATCCTTCTACAGGGTCGCAGGCAAGCTGGAGCCTATCCCAGCTGACTACGGGCGAAAGGCGGGGTACACCCTGGACAAGTCGCCAGGTCATCACAGGGCTGACACGTAGACACAGACAACCATTCACACCTATGGTCAATTTAGAGTCACCAGTTAACCTAACCTGCATGTCTTTGGACTGTGGGGGAAACCAGAGCACCTGGAGGAAACCCACGCGGACACGGGGAGAACATGCAAACTCCACACAGAAAGGCCCTCGCCAGCCCCGGGGCTCGAACCCAGGACCTTCTTGCTGTGAGGCGACAGCGCTAACCACTACACCACCGTGCCGCCCTCCAATGTACATCCTTTAAATCAGTGTAGGGTAAGAGCATACCTAATAATCTGTTCTAATGGTACGTGTTCTCCTTCTGCCTGATACTGAGACTTCTTGAGACTTTTATATCTACTGATTTATTTTGATGCTTTTGCACTTGTGACTCACTGTCTCGCTGTCATGCACCATCCCTGATGAATACTGTAAAGATTTGCACTTTCCAAAAGCAGTTTATGCCCAACTCTCACCACTTCTTCAGTGGATAATCTCACCGGTATACTGTAGACTTGTAGCATATATATAAAATCTTACTTTCAACATTTGATATGTTGTCTTTGTACTATTTTCAATTAAATATAGGGTTTCCATGATTTGCAAATCATCGCATTCTGTTTTTATTTACGTTTTACATAGCAGCCCAACTTTTATGGAATTGGGGTTGTATAATCCCACTATCTAGTGTCACCGAGAACACAATAAGTTCCTTTTTTGAGCCTGAGCGTCTCAAGGTTTTTTCCTTATGTCATCTTAGGGAGTTTTTCTTTGTCACCATCACCTCTGGCTTGCTCATTAGGGATCTTTAAATCGACATTCAAATTTCTGTAAATCTGCTTTGTCACTGGGGACTGGGGTGCTATCGGTGTTCCAATTCACCCTAAAAGTGTTCAGAGGGGTTGAGGTCAGGCAACAGTTTGGGGAAGGCCGACATATGGGTGTAAACATCAGGGGTCCACATCACGGGTGATTGCTCTAAGACAACGAGGGAGGCTCAGCCTCCTCTAAAAATGACGAACATCGTGTAGGATGAATTGCGCTAGGCTTATGTTATAGCCGACCTTATAACATTGCTATTTCAGATCCAGAATCATAGAAATATATGTGCTCAACCCACTACAGTGCGAAATCATTCCCTTATAACTTTAATGTGTGCGTGAGTTTTTCCCCCTCGTGACAGCGCGATGCAGCCCAGCCTCAGTGGACTTCAATGGCATTTAGGAACTCTGCGCTTTTCAATCTCAAAATGCAAGACGATTATTGGACAAATACTGCGAAAATGCCCGCCCACGGAGTCCCACGGACTCCCAGCCTCAGTGGACTTCAATGGCATTTGGGAGCTCTGCGCTTTTCAATCTCAAAATGCAAGACGGTTATTGGACAAATACTGCGAAAATGCCCGCCTACGGACTCCCAGCCTCACATGGGAGGGACATGGCAGTTTCCGCGAGGAGACTGGTGATTGGTGAAAGCGGCCGGATATTTTCTTTGATTGACAGCTCGTTTCAACTATAGACAGGCAGCAGTGAATCTCAGTTCAGTCCCATGCGGATTCGAAAGTGCTGTGGTGTATTGTAAGAGATCAGCTTACATTTCGATTTCATTCATTACATACGGTTTCTACCAGCTTTTTTAGTTTGTATATATTTTCATTGTAAATAAAGTGTAAATATAGTGTTGTCAAGTTTGCTATCTTAGTTCCAGAAATTTCATTTATTTGAGTGACTGAACTTGAACTTGAGGGGGCTAGTCAGCTAGCAAGAAAGCTGCGCACGGATGCCAAGCATTGCTGATTTAATTTTGGCGAAGCCATTTGCCAGTCTTCCTTTCAAGGAAAAAATTAAAATTAAAGAGCAGGGTAGACCAACGCCTCAAATTGACTTGGTGAAAAAGGTAGGGAATAATACTTGTTCCTTTCAGCTCTCCTGGTACGAGAAAGTGAATTGGCTAACAGCAAGTGACCCACATCAACAACAGTAAATAAGCTACTTTAGTAATATGTCATGGATGGACCAAAAATATAAAATCTATTTAAAATGTTTATGCTGAGTATATTATATTGGAATATATATTTTTCTGGATATGAATTAAACACAGCTACAATTTGGAAAACATTTTTAAACAAAAACACAGCCGAGAACATTTCACACTACAGACCTGGATTAAAAGTGAAGGGTTATCAAAATTGTCAATAAAACATTTCTCGGTCAAAATAAGTAAAATATAGGGAAAGTGTCATGGAATGAAATGTGTGGCACCCAGCTCTACTGCTGAGGTTCCTGACAAAGAGCTGCTTTCAATAATGATCAATTTTGAAACAACATGCCACAATTTTAAAATATAAAATGTTAAAATATACCCCCCCCCCCCCCCCCCAACACCACCATCATGTATATTGGACAGTAGGCTAATGGGCCAAAAGAACCTGTTATTTCACAGTTTGTGAAGCTGCCAACAATCAGCCAGATCAGAGGCAAGAGTATGGGCAAAATTGATGTTTTTTTCTTTTAAAATCTGGAACTATCGTAACCGACCAGCCTCCCCTGTTTGAAAGACTACCAGCCGCCACTGGTCCACATATAGAACTTTTGACCAAATAGTGTCTCTAACTAACTAACTAACTAACTAACTATAGATCTATCATCAGACTTTCACTAAGTAGTTTATTAAAACACTAGTAAACAGCAGCAGTATTTTAAAAGTTATATATGACAAGCCCTAAAAATGGAGCTCCCAGTGAGTAAGTGTTGGCCAGAGCTGTCACTCATTATTCATATTACGAGCAGAGCTGTCAGCCCAGGAAGCTGTATTTGTTATGCTACGGACACTCACTACGGTATTTATATTCATGGTGTGCCTCCATCAGAGGTTTAGTGCGGTATGTTATAAAGCTTTGTTGTCTATCATTCTGATATGTCATTCATGCACAATGTAAAGTTTGTGTGCACTGTTTATTGAGTGTGATTTGGTGCATTAGTTGAACTGTGGTTTAGCACGAGACTTTGAGCACAGAGGCTAATGGTGCATGTTTAGCTAACTTGTACTGCAGAGGTTTGCAAAATGGTATATTTGTTTACAGCCATGTTACGTTAATTATTTTTGTTTTGTGTTCTTTAGTTTTCACGGTGCTCTGTGTTTGATGCTATACTCATGTTCAAGAGGAATAAAACACATCTGCACCTGTCAGAGGCTCTCTGCTGTTGTTCTTAATGCCAAGGGCTGCTACAGTGTTAGCAAATAATCCCTCGTTATTTTTTAAAAAGCAAATTAAAAATAAGCACTTGATAAAAAAACCCATCTAGCTTATGTCAATAAAGATGCAAATTTTGTTGTCTGGTGGTCAAGTGTTTGAGATACGTTACCTTGCACTTACGATCGGGTTCCCTGTATGTCAAAATCTTGCTATTACATAAAATCTATGAAACAGTAGTTAAAATTATATTTATATGTACTTCTTTTAAAAGCTGTTTACTTGGCCTGTGTGGAACAAATTAGTTCAGCATGAATCATTGTGTCAGCTTACCAAATATCTTTGTATGGACTACATAATATAATATTTTATTAAATGAACTTTGCAGTGATATGACTTTGTAAAATTATTTTATCATTTGACATCGAAAAATGGCTGAGTCTGCAACGAAAATAAAACGACATTTATGATGTACTGTATGTAGTTAACTGGGTGGAAATAAAAGTATAAACAAAGTCAGGAATTTGTTTACATATTGAAGTATGCAAGTTGAAAATGGAAAATATCCAAAAATAAATAAATAAAAATCTTTAATTAACAGTAGAAAGCAAGATCAAAATTTTGCCTTTATTGCCTCACTTCCATCCATTATCTGTAGCTGCTTATCCTGTGCAGGGTCGCAGGCAAGCTGGAGCCTATCCCAGCTAACTATGGGCGAGAGGCAGGGTACACCCTGGACAAGTCACCAGATCATCACAGGGCTGACACAACCATTCACACTCACATTCACACCTACAGTCAATTTAATCACCAATTAGCCTAACCTGCATGTCTTTGGACTGTGGGGAAAACCGGAGCACCAGGAGGAAACCCACACAGACACGGGGAGAGCATGCAAACTCCACACAGAAAGGCCTCTGTTGGCCACCGGGCTTGGACCCAGAACCTTCTTGCTGTGAGGCGACAGTGCTAACCACTACACCACCTACTTCAGTAGAACTACTTCAGCAAAGCTCTGCCTCAGGGTTCTGCCATCCTGATACTCTTCTAATATACAATTATAATACTTTAACACATAATAAAACATGGAGTGTCAAAACCCTGGTTTGAGGGTTAAGAAATGGCTGAGATGATGTGCTGGATGTACTCAGACTTTCCATTAAATCTAGAACCAAATTTCCAAAATTTAGACCTATAATGCTTGTGTCACTCATTCTAAAGTTTCTGTTTTCGTGGTCAGTGTTTTTCCCCTAAACCACAAAAAACTATATATATTATGTTTTCTCTGAATCGGCACATTGACCTCATTAAAAGTGCAAGATACTATGACCTGGAGCACTAAAAGAGCAACAAATATGTGTAAATATGTGTATGGCCACTGAATCATTCCTGCCTAATGGAATAACAACTCTCCCAGATGTCACACTACACCTAATGATTAGTAGTAGGCATAGGTACATACTCATGAATTGAGCATGCAGTTCAGGGGGAATCTTTTTATTCTTCACTAATAAATCATAAGAAAATGAAAACGTGTGTTTTGATTTGATATTATGTCCAACAAATTATTACCGGGTGTCAAATTATTATTATTAAGGAAACTATTGCACACATAGTGTTTTTACTGCACTTTCACATTGGTTCAGTCCCAAGCATCTGGTGCTTTGACAGAGAAATGAATATTTAACCAGAGAAGTCAAAAAGAGCTGCGCTCTATTGGACCTATAACACAACACCTATTTCTTATTCATTTTCCCTGATGTGGGGACACTGTGTCCTAGCGCTTTATATCACATTAGATAATCTTATTCACACTCTTTCAGCTTCCAGTTGTATCAGTCTTTAAAAAAATCACCTCACATGTTCCTTTCATAACTGTTTTAAAATACTACTGCTTTGCTAGTGCAATATCTTCATGCGTTTGTCAGTAAACCGAAATGCCATAAACGCAACACAACAGGACATGTTTACAGATTCCTGGATATCTTACAAACTTTAGGAATTCTTTTGATTATAATCCCACTTCCACGCTGTTGTATTGTAAATGGTCTGTACAGGGACCCCTCACTTTTCTCTGCCATAATACCTGAAACAGCAGGAAGATTACAGATTTGTTTACCACACTCGAATGTGCATGAACATTACCCACAAATGTGGGGTGGGATACAGATTTTGTGAATGGGAACAATAGCTTCTCCATATTACCTGTGGCATGCAGTAACCCGAATGTGAGAGTTGTATAACTGCTGCTTTTATTATCAGAGGGTTAATGCTGAGATTGAGGCGCCAAGACTAACTGCACAATAGGTGTCTAAAAATTTGACTATCATAGTGAATTCCAGCAGGAAAAGTATTCCCAAGATTTCACAAAGGAAGGAGAATATAAGCAAGCACAGTAGAATGCCATCTATACTTCACTGTAATGTTAAGAACGCAGGTTTGCATTGACTGTTACTGGTTTTCCCTTTGCAGAGGATGATAAGTGTGTGAGAGAGGCACAGGTTGGATATATGACATAGAAGGAGTGTTTTACACACATCACTGATGCCATCTTCAGCACGTGGAGGTGTTGGGTAAAGTCCAAAGCTGATTGATTGGACTACCAATTCCTGTCTTGTCAGTTAACAATCCATATCATGCATTTTTTTAAAAAGAATACTTGAGGCTCTCAAGTGGAACAACAGCAAGTGGTTTGCCTAATCATCTGGAGATCTCATCTCATCTCATTATCTCTAGCCGCTTTATACAGGGTCGCAGGGTCTACAGGGTCGCAGGCAAGCTGGAGCCTATCCCAGCTGACTATGGGCGAAAGGCGGGGTACACCCTGGACAAGTCGCCAGGTCATCACAGGGCTGACACATAGACACAGACAACCATTCACACTCACACCTACGGTCAATTTAGAGTCACCAGTTAACCTAACCTGCATGTCTTTGGGGGAAACCGGAGCAAACCCACGTGGACACAGGGAGAACATGCAAACTCCACACAGAAAGTCCCTCGCCGGCCCCAGGGCTCGAACCCAGGACCTTCTTGCTGTGAAGCAACAGTGCTAACCACTACACCACCGTGCTGCCTCATCTGGAGATTACAAGTTCAAATCCTGACAATGCCACAATCCTGTGTAGCCAAGAAAGCAAAATTCTCTGGGTGGGAGGGATGGCATTGCTCTTTCCCCTGCCAATCACAGTGACACTAGCCAATCATAGATGTCTGTGAGCTCTTGGATGCAGAAGAGAGTAGATTTCGCATTGCCTGCTCTGTGACACAGCAAGATTCAGTTGGCTTGCTTCATGTGTCTCGGAGGAAGGTTGAAGGTTGGCCTTCACCTTCCCTGATTGGGAAGACATCCTATACAAACATCCAATACAATTGTGCGCTTCCAGCTTTGTGACAACAATTTAGGGAAGACCCACATATGGGTGTAATGATCAGGTTCTGTTAACCAGTGTTGTAGTCAAGTCACTAAACCTTGAATCTGAGTCAAGTCCAAGTCATTAAAAAAAAAACAACTTTGAGTCGAGTCCAAGAACAAGACTCCAACCGCACCATTTGACGGTGGCTGTTTTAGCGCCATTAACATTAGTTTGTTCCTGAACATGATGTATGAACAGGTGAATGTGCATTCTCTTTGTCAGGGAGTGCGAAGTATTCTGTCAAATATGGTTGGGAGACGGCTGTAAGAGCAGAATGTGTGTTTATTAATACAAGTGAAGACAGATAAACAATCCAAAACGGCAGGCAAAATCGTAAAACAGTGAAACAGACAATAGGTCAAGCGAGACACAAACAGGCTATCATAGACTCAGCAGAGTCAAAGACGAGAAACAGGAAATCAGGGATCAGGAAACCAAACAAGGAAATGAGGCTCGGTAATGTGTCAGCAATGCAACTCAATACTTCGCAAAGTAAATGTGCTTTCGCAGCTTTTATACAGGCACGCTGATTCAAGATTCAAGATGTTTATTTGTCATATACACAATAACAGACACAGTGGTTTATTATTGGGTAATGAAATTCTTATTTTGCAACTGCCCGACCAAACTATGCTTACTAATATAAAAAGAAATATATATCAAATACGAAATATAAAATATAAAGTGCATATGCAATGCAAAATATAAAAGTATAATGAAAATAAACGAAAATAAACATTATTTTTTTAAAAAAAAGCATGAAGGTGAACGAGTTGAATGACTTCTTCAATCGGTTCAACCAGCCCACGTCCCCCCCACCCTCTCCCTCACTGCAGCCATCTCTCCTTCTTCCCTCAACACACCTCCCCCCAGTCATTACAGCAGCCCCCTCCTCCCCATCCTCAACACAGACTCCTCTATGCATTACTGCAGACCTGTGGCCTGTGATGGTTTTCACACCTTCCCAGACCTCCCTCATGCTGTTCTCCTTGCGCCTTAATCCTGTGCAGGTGCGAGTCATTTATGGTGCACACGCATGAGAGTCCATTTGGCACGCACGCTGTCCAGAGCGTCCCCGAGAGTCTATGTGATGCATGCGCCAAGGTGCGCAGGTGTGACACTCTTGCATGAAATTAGTACAAGAATTAATGTAGATATAAATATCTTATGCCAAATTATTATGGCATGTTACAAAAAATAAAGAAAAAATCCAAGTCCTTGTTGCCAATTTACAAGTCCGAAAGCAATTAATGCACGAGTCCAAGTCATCAATGCTTGAATCCAAGTCGAGTCATGAGTCAGGTGGTGTTTACATTAGACCGTATCAGCGGATCATCAGATTAACGTTTTTAAAACGATTCGCGTGCACACAGCAACACCAATACATGATTCACGTGCACACAGCAACGCCAATACATGATTCGCGTGCACACAGCAACGCCAATACACGATTCGCGTGCACACAGCAACGCCAATACATGATTCGCGTGCACACAGCAACGCCAATACACGGATATGCTCGGCTCCGCAGGCATCCTGCGCTCCAAATCACTCCGCCTTGAACAGCGAGTGCCCTCTGGAGGGTGCGCACTCCGGCCTGCGCAGCTCACACAGCGCACGAGTGAAGTGCATGAGCAGTGATTCAGGACAAATAGCAGGAAGTGAAAGTCCACACCGTTTTTCAGCAGTCGCGTCACATGACCAACGTGGCATGACCAACGCCAGCGAATCAGGAAGGTGGATGTCACAGTGACGTTGTCCAATGACGACGTCAGCTAGAGCTCAGCACAGCGTATCCTCATTCCTCAATGTTTACACAGCACCGGATCAAATACGTAATAGATTGAATACGTGGGCCCTGGTGGATTCAAGTTGTTCCGCCTGTGGAGTCGTTTCCCGGCGTTTTAATGTGAACGGACAGTGCATCCGCGACGAAAACGAGACGGATACGGTCTAATGTAAACACCACCTCAGGCTCATGTACTACAAGCCTGCTATTAACCACAGATAACCAGGAGCAGTGAGAATGACCTGGATACGTAGAGACATGGACAAATCTGTGGGTACCCTTAGAGCTTGTTGAAACAATGCTTTATTCCTCCTGACAAGTAATGAAATTAAAAGCAATTTTCTCATGTATACTTGCATGCCTTTGGTATGTCAGAGAGTAAAGCAAAAATAAAGTGTGAAAAGAAATTATTTATTTTACAAAGATATTATAAAATACTTTGGACAGATTTGTTGGTACCCCTAGAGAAAATGATAAATAATTGGATTATAGTGATATTTCAAACTAATTGCTTGACCTTAATTAGTATCACGTCTTCAAGCTTGTAATCAGTCATTCAGTCTATTTAAATGGAGAAAAGTCATCACTCTGCTGTTTAGTATCGCCGTGTGCAGCACATTGAACATGGACCAGAGAAAGCAAAGGAGAGAGTTGTTTGAGGTTAAAAAGAAAATTATATACAAGCATGTTAAAGGCAAAGGACTATAAGACCATCTCCAAGCAGCTTGATGTTCCTGTGACTCTAGTTGCAAATATTTTTAAGAAGTTTAATTTCCATTGGAGTGTAGCCAACCTTTCTGGACAGGGCTGCAAGAGGAAAATCAACCACAGATTGAACAGAAGGATTGTACCAATGGTAGTCAAAGAGCAAAGTACAATTTCCAAAGAAATAAAAGTTGAACTCCAAGGTCAAGGTACATCAGTGTTTGTTTGTACCATCCATCACTTTTTGACTGACAGTGGGCTCAATGGAAGAAGACCCAGGAGCACTCCATTGTTGAAAGAAAAACTTAAAAAAAAAAAAAAGCCAGACTGGAATTTACTTAAATGCATATTGACAAGCCACAATGCTTCCGTGAGCATGTCCTCTGGACAAATGAGACAAAACTCAAGCTTATTGGCAAGTCCCATCAGCTTTATGTCCACAGAAGAAAAGAAATGAATCTTTCAAAGAAAGGAACACCGTACCTACTGTGAAACATGGAGGAGGCTTGGTTATGTTTTGAGGCTGCTTTGCTGCATCTGGGTATAATTAAATCTCAAGACTTTCAAGGCATTCTTTAGTGGACTGTACTACCCAGTGTCAGAAAGCTCTGTCTCAGTCACAGGTTATGGGTCCTCCAACAGGGATAATGATGCAAAACACACAGCTCTTAGAGGGTGTCTCTAAGGGAGAGCCCAGCCACCCTGCGGAGAAAACTCATTTTGACCACTTGTATCTGCAATCTCATTCTTTTGGTCACTACCCACAGCTCGTGGCCATAGGTGAGGGTGGGAACATAGATGGACCAGTAAATTGAGAGCTTTGCCTTCTGGCTCAGCTCTCTCTTCACCACAACAGACCAGTTTAGCGTCCGCATCACTGCTGATACTGCCCCGATCTGTCTGTCCAACCTCTCCCCCCTACCCTCACTCGTGAGCAAGACCCTGAGAAACTTAAACTCCTCCACTTAACTCTTTACCCCTTAAAGCAGTTGCTACAGCCACCCTTGAATATGTATACACTGTTCACCCTTAGAACATATTTACAAGAAAAAAAGTCGAAAGACAAGGTTTTGTTCATATCAGTTTTCTCCTTCATTATGTTGAAACAATCATGACATATACATTTTTGAAAAGAGGGCATGACACAGAATACAAAAATCACTCAAAGTTATGTTTCAACATTCACCAACTCACAGGTAGTGTCTGAAAGGTGGGTAATACCTGTGTGAAAACCAATCTTCACATTTTACGTGAAGAATTCATGTCAAATGGTGTACAATAAATGATTACTGCAACTTTACAAAGATGCTTTATATAACGTTGTTCAATTATCTTTTCAAAATTCATACATTTTATCATAAATATTCACCTGGGATACCTGTAAAAGGTAAAATACTCTATGCAATTCTATACATTAAACACTAGCTTCAAATAAATGTCCAAAATTACCATGAAAGAGTCACTGAATTAAAGCGGCACGGTGGTGTAGTGGTTAGCACTGTCGCCTCACAGCAAGAAGGTCCGGGTTCGAGCCCCGTGGCCGGCGAGGGCCTTTCTGTGCGGAGTTTGCATGTTCTCCCCGTGTCCGCGTGGGTTTCCTCGGGTGCTCCGGTTTCCCCCACAGTCCAAAGACGTGCAGGTTAGGTTAACTGATGACTCTAAATTGACCATAGGTGTGAATGTGAGTGTGAATGGTTGTCTGTATCTATGTGTCAGCCCTGTGATGACCTGGCGACTTGTCCAGGGTGTACCCCGCCTTTCGCCCATAGTCAGCTGGGATAGGCTCCAGCTTGCCTGCAACCCTGTAGAACAGGATAAAGCAGCTAGAGATAATGAGATGAGAGATGAGATTTGCACCTGCGTCTCTTTCCAGGTAAGCGTTCCCAGGTGTGTGGCAGTGTGCGCTTCTGCACATTCAGAGTTGTGCTGGTTTCTCTCACTGTGACTCGCTTTCTGCCACAGAAATCACCTATCAGGGACTTTCCCAACTCCAGGGTGAAATATTTCTGGGTCGGTGCTCCAATAATCGGCATATTCATGACGGGGATTAACTCCCATAATGATCGAAAGCCCGATAAACGCCCTGATCTCCGCCCCATCCGTGTCCTCCCACTTGCTATCAATGCCATCTTTCTCTTGTTTCATCTTCATGTAAGATATAGTTTTGGCCACGATCTTCCTGTACATGTCATTTTCAAACATTAGCTGAAAATATTCAAGTGGTCCAGCTTCTCTGACATTCAAATTCCATGGGAGTTTTGGTCCTGCTTCTAGGCTGAAGTCACAGATTTCACGATCTGACAGTGTATTACTCCACCCTTCATCGCCGCCAAGTGTTTGACCCACCGCCGCAGGTTCACCTGTTCGGTTATGATCACGCACCAGTTAAGCAATTGGTATATCATCCCCGTCGCTACTACCCGCTTCACTCTCCTCATTTTCGAATCCTGAGAACTCACTCTCCGATGTTTCACCAAAATACTCGTTAAAAAATACTCGCCCCTGTGATGGGTGAGTCCTCCCAAGCACTCTCAGACTCTGCGTCCTCCTTGAACGACATGAAGGTGGGATTGAGGAGATCCTCAAAGTATTCCTTCCACTGCCGGACGATGTCCCCAGTTGAGGTCAACAGCACTCCTTCCCTGCTGTAAACAGTCAGGACAGAGCACTGCTTCCCCTTCCCTGAGCTGCCAGATGGTTTGCCAGAATCTCTTCAAGGCTGACTGAAAGTTGCTTTCCATGGCCTCACTGAACTCCTCCCACACCCGAATTTTTGCTTCAGTTACCGCCAGGGCCGCATTCCACTTAGCCCGTTGGTGTCTGTCAGCTGCCTCTGGAGACCCACAGGCTAACCAAGCCTGATAGGACTCCTTCAGCTTGACGGCTCCCCTCACCACAGGTGTCCACCATCGGGTTTGGGGATTACCGCCATGACAGGCACCAACAACTTTGCAGCCGCAGCTCTGCATGGCCACCTCAGCAATGGAGGTACAGAACATGGTCCACTCTGAGTCAATGTCCCCATCCTCCCCCAATATTCAGTTGAAGCTCTGCCGGAGGTGATAGTTGAAGATCTGATGGACGGGAGCCTCCGTCAGACATTCCCAGCATACCCTCACTACACGTTTGGGCCTACCAGGTCTGTCCAGCCTCCTCCCCCGCCATCTGATCCAGCTCACCACCAGGTAGTGATGAGTTGACAGCTCTGCTTCTCTCTTCACCCGAGTGTACGAGACATATGGTCACAGATCAGATGAAACGACTACAAAGTCAATCAGTCATCGCTCTATGGCCTAGGGTGTCCTCGTGCCACGTGCACTTATGGACACCCTTATGCTCGAATATGGTGTTTGTTATGGCCAAACTGTGCATGGCAAAGAAGTCCAACAACAGAACACCACTCGGGTTCAGATTGGGCAAGCCGTTCCTCCCAATCACCCCCCCCCAGGTCTCACCATCATTGCCCACATAAGCATTGAAGTCCCCCAGTAAAACAACGGAGTCCCCTCATGGTGCACTGTCTAGTACCCCACTCAAGGACTCCAAGAAGGCCGGGTACTCTGAACTACCAGTTGGCGCATAAGCGCAAATGACAGTCAAAGACTGTTCCCCGGCCCAAAGACGCAGGGAAACGACCCTCTCGTTTACTGAGGAGAACTCCAATGTTAGTGTGCCGAACTGGGGGCTACCAATAGCCCCACCCCTGCCTGGCACCGCTCACCCTTGGCAACTCCAGCATGGAAGAGAGTCCAACCCTTCTCTAGGAAATTGGTTCCAGAGCCCAAGCTATGCGTTGAGGAGAGCCCAACTATATCTAGTTGGTACCTCTCAACCTCACGCACAAGCTCAGGCTCCTTCCCCACCAGAGAGATGACATTCCATGTCCCAAAACCCAGTTTTGTCAGTTGGGGATCAGTATGCCAGGGCCTCTGCCTTTGGCTGCCACCCGATCCACAATGCACCAGACCCTTATGGCACCTCCTGCGGGTGTTGGGTCCACAAGAGAGTGGTTCCGTGTTGCTCATTCGGGCTAGGCCTGGCCAGGCCCCACGGACATAGGCCCGGTCACCAGGTGCTCACCGATGAGCCCCTCCCCAGACCTGGCTCCAGGGTGGGGCCCCAGTATCCCTGGTCTGGATGAGGGCACTCGGATCCTTACTGTTTCTCTCATAAGGGTCTTCAGAACCGCTCTTTGTCTGACCTCTCATCTAGGACCAGTTTGCCTTGGGAGACCCTACCAAGGGCAAATGCCCCCGACAACATAGCTCCTAGAATCACTGAGGCACTCAAACCTCTCCACCATGTTAAGGTGGTGATTCAAGGAGGGGAAAAAAGGCTCCTCATGTAGTTTTATTCAATTTAACAGCACAGAGCAGTTGAATTCTTGATTTCAAATGGTCAAGAAGGGGTTTATTAATTTTGCTCTGATGGTTGTTCTAGCTGCTAGGCAAACCAAAGGTTTCATCTTAAGATGGCAGCGCGTACGGACGCAGCAGCCCCTCTCTCTCTGCGTTTAGTGTCTAAAAGTGCGTGTTCTAGTGTATGTCTGTGTGCTTTATGTCTACATGCATGTGCGAGTAGTGCACTGACAATGTCGGTCACAAGATATTGTCTCCACTGCCTTCTAGCTATAGGAAATATGCTTAATTTTTTAATCTATATTATCTATATTTATAAATATTGTTTTTTCATAATTTTTTTTTGTGTGTGTAATCTTTGTTTTTTTTTACAAGTAAGGTGAGAGAGAAACGGCATTTTGATTCTCCTATATGTCCTGGATTTATAGAGAATTGACAATAAAGAATCTTTGAATCTTGAAATTAATTACTGTGGTAAAAGAGTACTCTTAAAGGAAAATAATCACATTTAACATTATTTAACAGCATGCCCCATTGTATTTTATTCCTTATTCAAAACACTGAAGTATTACAGTAAAAGTAATTCCCGTATTTTATACTTTTTTGTGGTATCTATAAGCAATACATTTGTTTCATTCGTAATTGTGTTTTCCCCAGCTATGCTAACTTGCAAAGCATAACCACAAATTTTTACCTTCAACAAATTAACCATAAGGACAGAGTTTACACATTTAGTGCTTAATTTACAAATCCCCTTAACTATTTTTAAAGCATTTTTACAAAAAAATCTATCTTTCACATAAATGTTTATTGACTGCAACACTTAAATGCCCATTACAGGGGACTTATTGGGTCTTCCTTTCTCTTTTCATGATAAGAACTCATATTTGAGATTCGTATCGACATAGTCGACAGATATTCTTTTGTTTCTGAGAGCACTGACAGTAATCGAAGTGTATCAAAATCTCTATATCACTTCTGAAGAATCAGGCTCTATATTCATGATCCATCCACCCTGATCTAAGAGTAGCTTCAGAAACCTGTATGGCAGCCTCAACTGTAATAAGAAACTGCAGACATCAGCACCTGCCCACACCTGTTTTATCACAAATAGTAGGTCAAAGGGTGAACACAGTACGTTTCCGCACTAGTTGACTAAGAGCGATGGGATGGGGAAATGAATGAATGGATGGTTGGATAGACGACTGGATGGGCACATGAATGCATCACCTGTGTTTGTGTAAGTGGTGACCCTAATGGTGCCTCGTACACCTGTTTATGTGGCTGACCACCTGTCGCACATCAGCTAGCTTAGTGTGTAACGCGTGCTAAATGGCCACAGTGCAGGTGAAGCACAGATTCGTGCTCCATTGCACGTCGGCACAGGCACGTTCCCGTAACTTATATTATGCACAGCACAGCAACCATGATTCCTCTTTACAGTAAGTAGTAGCTATGGATGCTAATGCCAATGTTAAGCTTGTTCTTAACAAACTTTCCATTTCCCTTGACTTTAATTACGGTGTGGATTTGGGTCTCTTGTAACAACATGGCTACGTCTTACAACCATGGTTTATTTTATTTATCAAAACAAGAGAAATAATATACAGTATATTTCCCCTGAAAATATTAGCATGCCATAGATTTGCACTGGATATAATACAGACTGCTCAATCTAGTTTGCATATACATTTAGCTATGACACACTGACCTTTTCATAGCAAGACTAAAATGTTACTGCCCTTTGTGAAAATGTAAACTATTATGCTAAGGAAAGAAAGAACAAATGATAAATGAAAGGTAAAGTAAATGTTTCATTCATGGTAGTGAATGGCTAGAACTGCTTCCTGCAAGGAAATGCAGGAAATCTGCACAAAAATGATCAAAGTCCCTAAAGGCCTTTGCTTTTACAGTGAACTTGATTTAAATGTGCCAGATTATATCCTTTTTCCACAAGTTGACACAGTTCCCTGAGGTCTTATTGAAATATATATGGCATGCTTTGGTCAAAATACCACAAGGATAAAGCACCACAGCTCCCTTTCCACCCTGTCTAAACAGCCCTGTTCAAAATGGCTGATTTGAGCACCTGGTCCTTTAAATGATAATGAGTCACTGCTCATCCCCCCCTTCACCAGCCAATCAGGTAGCACTTTCTTCATGAACATTCATTCACAAAGGCAGTTCTCAAGCCAGGAGTGGAGGTACTGGGCATCATTCTAATCAGCTCCCATTGTGACATAGAAAGGGGAGCCAAACAAAAAATGGCATAAAGCTGCATCCAAACTGTCAGGATGTAACGGCAATGGCATACAAAGTGCCATCAGTTTACAAGCAGTAAAAAGTAAACATTTAAAAAGAAAAAAAGCCATGCTACATATGGTGTAATGGTTAAAACACAGGGCTTTAAATTGAATAATGTGGGTTTGCGTCCCTGCTCAGCACATTTTATTTACGGGAAGTTTTGCTGCAGGTAACTCGTTTAAAATTTGCCCCCCTGTAGTGATATTTTGCCTAACCCTGTGTTGGTGAAACCGATGAGTGTGCATGCACTCTGCTTTTGATCTCTGTAGTTAGTAAGCATATTAAAGCAAGCCACAGACCGAAGGCTCCTGCCTTCATAAGAAACTATTCAGGACCTTAACTGCTTCAGTACAAGTAATGCCATGCCATGATGTTTGATTTATTACAAAACCTCAGTCAACCTATAATATTACCCATAACTATATTTATTAAAAAAAGAGGGTTAGACAAAATATCAGTTCAGGACGGCTAATTTTAAATGCAGCAAAATGTATTCCAAACCCTCGTTCTCCGACTGAAAGCTCTGCGCCTTCACCATTACAGTATATACAGCCTGGATTTTTTTTTTTGCTGCTTGTAAACTGATGCCACCTTTTATGCCATTACCATTACATCCGAACAGTTTGTATGCCACTTTTTTAAGCTGGTTTTTTGTTCGTTTGTTTAACAAAATGCGTTAAAAACATGAAGAATTGTAGCAATTTTGGCTTGACATAACGCCGTTTCGTGTGCATATGCACAAACATGCATGTGAGTAGTAGTACTCATAATAATAAAGATGTTGTTGCGTTGAAATAACGTCATGGCAGTTTCATGCAACGTCACTATTCTCACTTGATATCAATCCATGACCTCACTAACGCGCTTGTGGCTGAATGACCACAAATCCCTACGTTCTAAAATCTAGTGGATAGCCTTCCCAGAAGTGTGTTATAGCAGCAAAGCTGGGACCAACTCTGTTAATTCCTATGGTTTTTGAATGAGCACATACGCATGTGATGGTCAGTTGTCCACATTCATTTAGCCATATAGTGTTTTTGGCTGAAGGTAGATCACTGGACCATAGACTAGCTAAAGAACTAGACACCTTTGGTTAAACAGGGGAGTTTTCACACATTTTCATATTACTTACCCTCTCTAGTCTGATTATCAAATTGACAACATGGTGCTTTTTTTTAATCGATGACAAAAACAGAAGATTAGGGGTGACTAATGGACAAAGAAGTAGGGGTTTATTCTCTGCATATTAAAATAAAAATGATGCATCTTATAATAATAATAATAACTAGACAGGGACACTCTAACGAGTGCAAACCCCGCCTTTTCCCTATTAAAATACATTGGGCAAAAATTTCGAAGTTCTGCCATGACCTTGACCTTTGACCTCCAAAATTTAATGGTTTCTTTCCTGGGTGATTGGCAACACGTACAAAATTTGGTCCAAATCGATCCATTGGTTCTTGAGATATCTTGCAGACACACAGACAGACAGACAGACAGACAGATACACACACACACAGACTGACGCAGGTGAAAATAATAACCCCTCCGACTACTGTCGGCGGGGTTAATAATAATAATAATAAGTTGAACTTATATTGCGCCTTTCTCACACCCAAGGTCGCTTTATAATAAAATAAAATAAAAAATTCCAGAAAAGTTGGGATAGTTTCCAAAATGCAATAAAAAACAAAAATGTGATTTGTTAATTCACGTGAACCTCAGTTTAACTGACAAAAGTACAAAGAAAAGATTTTCAGTAGTGTTACTAACTTCATTTATATTTACAAAATACAATTAAGTTAGAATTTGATGCCTGCAATACACTCAAAAAAAAAAAAGCTGGGACAGAGGCATTATTACCATTGTAGTACATCACCTTTCCTTTAATAACACTTTTTATTCATATGGGATCTGAGGATCCTAATTGTCGTAGTTTTTCAATTGGAATATTCGTCCATTCTTGCTTGACACAAGACTTCAGCTGCTCAGCAGTCTGTGGTCACTGCTGTCTGAGTCTCCTTTTCATGATGCACCATACATTCTCAGTAGGCGACAGATCTGGGCTGGCAGCAGGCCAGTCAAGCACACGCACTCTGTCTATGAAGCCACACTGTTGTAGCCCATGCAGAATGAGGCCTGGTATTGTCCTGCTCAAATAAGCATGGACTTCCCAGGAAGAGACGTTAGCTTGATGAATATGTCTCTCTAAAATCCCAAGATATAAGTCGGCTTCACACACATGCAATTCGCCTGTGCCGTGAGCACTGATGCCTCCCATACCATCACAGATGCTGGCTTTTGCACCTTTCTCTGATACATTGGATGGTTGTATATAATCTTCCAAAATGGTATTACTTAAATATCCTATAAACTTTTCAGTCTTATTTTGCCTCTGTCCCAACCTTTTTTTTTTTTTTTGAGTGTGTTGTAGGCATCAAATTCTAACTTCATTTATATTTTCAAAATACAATTAAGTTGGTCAGTAAAAATATCGACAATCTTTCCTTTGTACTTTTGTCACTTCAATAAAGGTTAACACGAATTAACAAATCATTTTTTTTTTATTGCATTTTGGAAAATATCCCAACTTTTCTGGAAATGGGGTTAGTACTTCAAATTGTTTTATTCATAGCTTTTAATTTTATTAGCCATAACTAACCATTAATAGTTAAGCATTAAAAATAACAGTCGCTGCAATTTATTTTAGTTGCTTATTTGAATCTTTGTAAAAATGTCATTTTTATATCCTTCCTAAATTATAACTGAATGCCCCCTGCCTTAAAGTACATAGTGAATGCTTAGTTTTATGAAATGTCTAAGGTTGACTTAAAAATAAGGGTCGCATTAAATCTGCCTCTCTTCTCCTATATGGGTTGGAGAGCATTCCAGAGGCCTTCGAGTGCTTGCCGGGTTTAAGTGTGCTGAGTGGAGTTTAGTGGGGACAACCAATGACGACATCACCTTCAACACACAGCCAGCTTTAATAACACCATAAGGGGTTGTAACTTTAGAATATCAGGGGGTTAATACCAGAGTGATATTTGGCAACTGCTACAAAAGTAACAACATTTACATCATATATAGGCCAAATAAGAGAAACGATGACAGCTAATTTTCAGCAAGATTTGGTTTTTGCAGTAACTTGATCGGATTTGGCGTTCGTTTCTGCCACATGGAATAACCGTGCAGTAAAACAAACTGCGTCACCCACTTTCACCGAGGAACACCACATTCAGCAACACTTGTACTTGTCCTTGACTTTTGCTTGATTGTGGTTTTTTTGATTGAGCCTGCAGCTAAATTGCAAGGCATGTGAAACTCGCTACAGTTCTACTGGCTGCAGGCATGACAGGGAGAGTCCCTTTACCACAGCCATGTGACCCTCTTTCCCAACACTAACCCCACATGAGAAACTCAACTGCTTCCCTGAAGTCATCTGGTGTACCCTCTCCCCCTCTTGTCCTGCATCTCGGCCAGGGTTTTATACTTCTTCCATTTAGCAGAAAAAGCCCACAAACTTCTATTATTAGTCAGAGTGTAACAGAGTTTTTTTTCTTTTTTTGCACTATGCTGCTTTTCATCAACTAAATATAGCTGATGAATGAGGCCTGGCAGGCATTTTGTGTGCAATTAAAGGATGGCGTGACTAGCAATCAGGCATGACTAGCGATCATGACATAAAAGCACCATTGTGTAAGTGAATCTATGCTATTGGTCTCTGCCATGGCTGGTCAGCCACAAAATTTCATTTAACTATCTCTTTGAAAAGAGGCAAAGGAGGGAAAAAAATACAGCAGACACCAGTGTGCGCACATTTGGATGCATTTTAATGCAGTTTAATTAATGAAAAGAAAGGCAACTAGTTTTCCAGAGCAGTGTCGTGTATGTATATAAATAAAAGAGGCATACACATTTTTGCATACAAAATTCATTTAATACAAATGAATGTATGTGTATTTGCTCATGTGTAGTGCAGGGGAAAGTGGGGGGGGGAGAAAAAAAAAAAAGTCTACAGATTTCTTTCACATTTCCCAGCAGGACTCTACGCTCATGTCAAGAACAACATTTTATTCCTTTCCCCACCAGCGTGAGTTGTTCTCTCTCCCTCAGACAGTGTTTTACCCACAACAGTGTGGGAGTAGGAGTGGAAGGACATCCAGTGTCTTAAAAGTCCAAACATACACACACGAGGTCATACCCCATCCCTGGATCCACCTCCTTTGTTTCATATAGCGACCTGGCCAACATATGGTATCTGATCCTCTGGATATCCGTGTGTGTGTGTGTGTGTGTGTGTGTGTGTGTGTGTGTGTGTGTGCGCGCGCAGCACTGGGGATCAGGACAGCAGGGTTTGTACCTGCTGAGGGGATCTGTGTAACACATTCTCAGGTTCTCTGTAGCCATTAGCTGGATTGGTTACGGCTGTGTACACCTCTCCGTACGCACGGCACACCAGCTCTGTGGACTGCTTAAAGATCTTCTCTCTGGAAACAGTAAATCAGTAATCAGTGGCCAGTTTTATCAAATACTCAACACATTTCACATCATGAGGACTTAATATGGCATTAGTGTTATAATAGGCAGGTCGGTTTGAAATAAGAATCCGCAGCAATGGCACTTGAAATACAATGCGACACTAATCAGTGCAGCTCTTCAAGCCAGTTCAGTGTGAAGCAGCACACATTAAGTGCAATCTTACTCCCCCCCTCATTTTGCTGCTTCCTATGAGCATCATGCCCCTGAAACATGCAGGGGAGGAGAACACTTGAGTAGTTGTATTTTGTTTCGGCACTGGAGTACTATTTTTACTAGCTGCACTTTAAATCAATACTTTTACTCTTAGCCAAGTAAATTTACAAGACAAAAGAGATACTCTTTACTACTCACCTTTCCATTTTGACCTTCTAAGTGCTTGTTGAAAATTTCAAATGCCATGCAAATACTCTCTTACCCAGCTTGTCCAGACGAGTTGTATTTTTTTCTTTGTTCAATTTTTCTAAGCATTCAATTACAATTGAACATTAACTTAAATATTAGCTAACCAACAAGACACTTACACAGTACCCACACTTTAACCTACATTTCTGCACTTTTTCCACCCATGAAAATACATTAGACGCATGCCACTGGATACATCATGCTTTCTTATTCCTACTCGATCATCCAGATGTTTGCATTGCCGGTAAAACGTCACTTATGTGAGCTGATATGTCCACACAGGTCATGCAAAAGAATGTCTATTATATATTCTTGAATTGTAGTGAATTATCTCATTCTCATCTCATTATCTCTAGCCGCTTTATCCTGTTCTACAGGGTCGCAGGCAAGCTGGAGCCTATCCCAGCTGACTACGGGCGAAAGGCGGGGTACACCCTGGACAAGTCGCCAGGTCATCACAGGGCTGACACATAGGTGGTGTTTACATTAGACCGTATCAGCGGATCATCAGATTAACGTTTTTAAAACGACTCGCGTGCACACAGCAACGCCAATACACGGATACGCTAATCACATGACTAATTAGACGGCACGTCACATGATTCCAGTGCATATCGGGCATGCGCAAGTCACTCACCACTTGCAAGTGGATGGATGGCAAGCGAACACCTTCTCCAGCAGATAAACACACCTGGCTGTGATGTTCATGTTCTCACTGAGTTTAAGCGCCTGAAGGAGGTAAATAAGTTGAAATGTGTAAATAAACCTCAGTGCGGCTCAGCGCTTCCTCCTGCGCTCCAAATCACTCCGCCCTGAACAGCGAGTGCCCTCTGAAGGGTGCGCACTCCGGCCCTGCGCAGCTCACAGAGCGCGCGAGTGAAGCGCACGAGCAGTGATTCGGGACTGAGCCGCTGTGTGTGTGATCCCAACGCCAGCGAATCAGGAAGGTGGATGTCACAGTGACGTTGTCCAATGACGACGTCAGCTAGAGCTCAGCACTGCGTTTCCTCGTATCTCAATGTTTACACAGCACCGGATCAGATACGAACTGGGTTGAATACGTGGGCCCTGGCCAGTGATGGGAATAACGGCGTTAGAAATAACGGCGTTACTAACGGCGTTACTTTTTTTAGTAACGAGTAATCTAACTAATTACTTTTTACATCGTTATAACGCCGTTCCCGTTACTTACAATAAAATACTATGCGTTACTTTATTAAACTGTTCTCATCTGGCACGCTGCTCGTTCAGCCTTTCTTTACTCTGCTTTCGTGTGGGGCGGGGAGACGTGAGACAACGGCACAGTAAGCCAATCAGAGTAGATTTGGACAACAGGCGTAGGTAGGCCACGCCTACTGCACTACTGCGCGCTCTTTCAATCGGAAGACCCAGCGATGGCGAGCGGTCAGCCCAGCACTGCGCTTTCACACTGGAAATACAGCCATTACTTTTCATTACTTGAAATAAAAGGCAAGAGTGTTTACGTGCAATGCACATTATGTTGAGGAACAAAGCGTTTGTCCTCGTCAGTGGCCAGTAATTAGTAACATAATTTTAATAACTGCAAAAATATATTACATTTGATAGATGTCTTATCTCACATTGTCCCACAAAAATATTAATATAGTGTAGATAACATTACTAATTGGTTCTGTTAAGTGTCCATTTCAGTCATTAAACACATTTAACATTCACTTTTATTATGATTACACTAATTGAATTTGATTTTTTTTGAGGGGGAACAAAATGTAACGGAATAATTACTTTCCCTGGTAATTAGTTACTTTTATGACAAAGTAACTCCGTTACTAACTCAGTTACTTTTTGGGAAAAGTAACTAGTAACTATAACTAATTACTTTTTGAAAGTAACGTGCCCAACACTGGCCCTGGCGGATTCAAGTTGTTCCGCCTGTGGAGTCGTTTCCCGGCGTTTTAATGTGAACGGACAGTGCATCCGCGACGAAAACGAGACGGATACGGTCTAATGTAAACACCACCATAGACACGGACAACCATTCACACTCACATTCACACCTACGCTCAATTTAGAGTCACCAGTTAACCTAACCTGCATGTCTTTGGACTGTGGGGGAAACCGGAGCACCCGGAGGAAACCCACGCGGACACGGGGAGAACATGCAAACTCCGCACAGAAAGGCCCTCGCCGGCCACGGGGCTCGAACCCAGGACCTTCTTGCTGTGAGGCGACAGCACTAACCACTACACCACCGTGCCGCCGTAGTGAATTATATATATCGTTAAATAATATATCTTTAAATCATTTTGTGCCAGTTTGTCCCGTTCACAAGTTAAACAGTGCATATATGTACACCTCTACAGTACCGGAATATTTAAAAAGTTCCTAGAAAAAAGGACTGCAGACAAACGTAAGAAGTGAAACGAGACGCTTGCATTTGTGGAGAGCGACATACAGAAGTATACTCTGTTCAAACACATCTTCATGCCAATACAAACTCTAACACCATAAGGCTTTGTATGAAAGTTAGTACAGAAAAAAACTCACATAAAACAGCTTAAAAAAAATCTGTGATGATTTAGTGTTCAAATCCATTTAAAGATGCTTAGTGAGGATCTTTTCTGCATTTTCTACACTTTTTTTTTCTAAAGCACACCGAGTTCTGGCAGGACCATTGCACCATGTGCAAAACCTACCCTCAGTACACAAGGACAATCATAAGTGACTGTAAGGATTGCTGTAGGTGATGCACCACGCACCAACTGTGCTAACTGTAAACAACATGAACTGATTTAAGCTGATGGTTGATTAAGTGAATATACAGTGTGTTAAACTGAGCAATGAGGCACGCTTAGCAGAAAAAGGCTAACAGTGCCACCTGCAGCTCCCTGAGAGCTTAGCTGCTGTAGGAAACATAAGAAAATGCTGTGGGCTTTAAGATAAATGAACAATTCACAACTAGATTTCTGTACTTGCATGTGTAAACAAAATTTGGAAATGCATGTACTGAAATGTATAATACTCATTTTTGTCCCTGGTTTGGAATAAACAATCCACCTCTCATTAACTCTCTCCATAGAGTCGAGCTATATGTAGCAGTTATGTGTAGGCGAGTGAGACTTGGTGCTTGGAAGAGAGAGAGAGAGAGAGAGAAATGGACCAGGGGATAATTAGCTGTGATTGGCCCATCCACGATTCCATTTCCATTAATAGAGAACATTAACCTGAGGCACACTGAGTGCTCCTCAGCTCTGCTACATTTCCCAGTAACAATGTGACTCAGATAGTCTCCCTTTTTCTCCCTCAAAGAGCAACACAACACTCGTGCTAAAAGCATACTCGTGCAGTGAAGGCGAGTGGGGAGGCGGAACAAATGCACATACAGTCTCTTGGTTACCAGAATATTTGGTGTCTGCAGTGGGACTTGGTTTATGTATAATACCAACAGAAATCATTAAGTTTCTTTGTAAGCTCCTTGGACCAAAAAAAAAAAAAGAGGGGCATGCTCCAATAGCAGCACTTTACTGAACAATGCTTATAAGCTGGGAGAAAGTAAACAATCATAAACCCAGCTCGTCAGTTGCTGGCCAGTTGTTGGACAGAGGTTAACTTTTGTGCTTCGTGCCTTAGCAGAACACAACACTACGCCATGTTCTAGGGCATCGGTCATCAACTGGAGGACTGAGCTCTGGATGTGAACCCAGCAAATATTTCAGAGGATCAAAGCATGAAGTTGGAAAACACTGAAGCAGTATTGATCAATGTATGGGGGAGGGGGGAAGAAAAACACAAACTGGATGACATGAACCTGTAGTGAGAAAATTCATCCCTTGGGAACACTATGGTGGTGTTTACATTAGACCGTATCCGTCTCGTTTTCGTCGCGGATGCACTGTCCGTTCACATTAAAACGCCGGGAAACGACTCCACAGGCGGAACAACTTGAATCCGCCAGGGCCCACGTATTCAACCCAGTTCGTATCTGATCCGGTGCTGTGTAAACATTGAGGAACGCAGAAATGCTGTGCTGAGCTCTAGCTGACATCGTCATTGGACAACGTCACTGTGACATCCACCTTCCTGATTCGCTGGCGTTGGGATCACACACACAGCGGCTCAGTCCCGAATCACTGCTCGTGCGCTTCACTCGCGCGCTCTGTGAGCTGCGCAGGGCCGGAGTGCGCACCCTCCAGAGGGCACTCGCTGTTCAGGGTGGAGTGATTTGGAGCGCAGGAGGAAGCCCTGAGCCGCACTGAGGCTTATTTACACATTTCAACTCATTTACCTCCTTCAGGCGCTTAAACTCAGTGAGAACATGAACATCACAGCCAGGTGTGTTTATCTGCTGGAGAAGGTGTTCGCTTGCCATCTTTCCACTTGCAAGTGGTGAGTGACTTGCGCATGCCCGATATGCACTGGGATCATGTGACGTGTCGTCTAATTAGTCATGTGATTAGCGTATCCGTGTATTGGCGTTGCTGTGTGCACGCGAATCGTTTTAAAAACGTTAATCTGATGATCCGCTGATACGGTCTAATGTAAACCCCACCTCAGACACTTAGAACTGCAAAGTTACTGGACCACAATCCTATAGAAACATTCGGAACAGCAATAAAGTAGATACAACAAAATAAATGCATGTGATATTTCTTTGGTAGTACCTGATTACGCCTGCCATCACCTTAAAAACAGTGCCAATACCGTCAGGTAAACGCGCTACCCGTGGCATAAAATATTTCCTGTCAGTTTTAGTCCACAGTCCCACTCTGTGGGTGTAATTCAGCTGCAGTTTGTGGTCTATTTTGGTGTCTGACCTGCTGTTCTAAATAATCCCACAAGTTTTTCTATTGGACTGAATTTTGTTGACTTTCAAAACCCGTCAGTGTAACAGTGTTCCATCATGCGCACGAACACATAATTGCCTTTTCACACACAATCGTCTTTTAATATCAATGCTGTGTTCTGCTTTTGGGGGGGGGGGGGGGGCACAACTCTGGTCAGCAACTAATAATCTGGTTTTATACTAGAATCATATTCATCCAGATGTGCAGCCTGTAACACTGAATATTAAAGATATTACTCTCATGAACACAACTCATTTTCCATCCTAGGAACCAAATCATTTCTTAGTGCTGAAAACAGTACGAAATCCTACTACTGAAGAACACTGATACAATTACAGAGCCCCAAATGCAAAAACTTAATGTGTTGTGTTGCAGGAAGAAGGATATGCTCACTTGATAGCTGCACTGAGGAGGAAGTTGAACTGAGGCATCACGAAGGTGTCAGGAGACGACAAGTAGCGATCAAACTGGACCTGGGCATGAAGAAAGGGTCAAGTCTTAATATAAATCTCATCTCATTATTTCTAGCCGCTTTATCCTGTTCTACAGGGTCGCAGGCAAGCTGGAGCCTATCCCAGCTGACTACGGGCGAAAGGCGGGGTACACCCTGGACAAGTCGCCAGGTCATCACAGGGCTCTTAAGGGTTGTTTTACAATCAGGGTACAATGTTTGTCTCACAGGGGTCCAAAATTCAAATTGATTCAAACTGGTTCTTGTACCAGTTTTTAAGTGAAGGACAAGTTAAAGAACAGATTTCAGGTCATTTTTTGACATATGTGTATGGTAGTTTTGTGTAATCTGTGATAAGATAAAGAAGATTAAGTGTAGCTTTAAGCAGGGCTGGGAGAAACAAATGAAGTGATTCTCGGAGAGGACATTTTTTTTGACAATTCAGAATCCACTACTTCCATAGTGCTTTTAAATATAAGGCTGTTAGCTTTGTGTTAGTTGTCTCTAATATTTATGTCCCAATATCTTGACCACATTTTAGGATGAAAATAATCATTTTAGATCTATGTTATTTTATATTGAAAAATTAGCTGTCTCAGAGAGGACATTTTTTTGACACGATTACATACTAATTTGATCAAAATAGTCTGAAAACTTACTGGCATTCAACATTAAAACTTAACTATGTTTCCAATGATATGGAACCAAATATGTGTTTTATGGTATAAAGAATGATTTAAGTGCATCCCTTTTGGAGCTACCTGTGGTCAAAAAGCACTTTTTCTAAATGACACGAGTAATTTTGCTAAATATGACACATATTGCCATACATTCACCAAAAATAACATTATCACCAAATTTTTTTTGCATGGTAAATAGCGCTATCACAAGGATACAATAAACAACCAAGTTTATTTAGTCAAGCCTTTTGATATTGAAGATAATAAGTGTTAAATGTGATTTTTAGCTTGCGTACCCTGATTGTAAAACAACCATTAATATAAATAATAATAATAATAATAATAATAATAATAATAATAATAATGTTCTATCCACATTCACTGGATATGAGCAATCGCACGCTCCGATTGGCTACTCTACTACAAGGATATCAGCTCATATACTGTGAGTAGAGAAAAACAAAATGGTGGAGCGTGTTGCTCAACCAACTGAGGATGAAATAAAAACTCTACTCGAAAACAAAATCCCAACAAAATATGGAATAACAGTATTTGATGGTAAGAACATCTTTTTTTATTTTTCAAGAATTATTCTCATCTCATCATCTATAGCCGCTTTATCCTGTTCTACAGGGTCACACAGTACTGTGCAAAAGTCTTAGGCACCCTATTTTTTTTTCATACAAACTTTATTATAGATTTCTATTTTATGACTTCTACATTACCGAGTCGGTCCAAAAAACATTTTAGAGTCCAAACGTTCGTTTTCCAGCACAAAATTAAATGTTACACGAAAAAGAGATGTTTGTATCTGAGCAGCATATTACATAAGAGCGCGCTTTTCAGATTAAAAAAGAAAACATAATGAACGCTGCTGGGTTTTGGTGCAAAATTAAGAAGCAAGTGCGACAGTCAAAGTGTCCAGAAGAACTGTGGCTGCTTCTGCAAGATGCTCAGTAAAACCTACAGCTCATTTCTGCATAAAACTGCACTCTCTTTCATTTATTATGGCTTACTGCTGTCTATAGTATTTGTGACCCCTCACCGAATCCAGGGACACATGTCGGCCGAAACGAATCAGAGATAATCGCAAAAGAAGCATTTTTTTCCGAAATTTGTGATTTTTGTTTTTTTCCATCATGTGCAAGTTGAGATCTTGAAGAATGCAATCAGTATTTCAGATAATAGATTGTTTTGTTGGAAAAGCATACATTTTTTGTTGCAAATTGTCTCGTTTTTGTCGCAAATTGTCTCGTTTTTGTCAGGACTGTAGCCTGCTGGGGGGTGTGGGTAAATTACCATATGGGCCATTCGCGTGATGATTTAAGTCTTTTGTTTTTTTTGTTCGCGAATCAGCTGCATGATGCGAGCTGAGCTCATGGCTACTTAAGCTGCATACAGGCGTGTAATTTCACTATGGAATGAGCAAGTTAAACAGAGCGCAGAGGAGCTGAAACACCGCGAAGCAAACAGACACACGGTATTTACATCGGAGATAACCATTTCTAGCAAAAAAAAAAACAAAAAAAAACACAACCTCATTTTCCAGATTGAATGGAATACTTGAATGATCGGATGATACACGGACCGTTCTAGGACTACATTCCATCGGAGGCATTGATGTGTGCAAGGTGCCGTTTCTCTTTCTGATGGGGTGAGTTTATTAATCTAAGGCTGTGTGGTTATTTTTGCATGTAACGGAGAGTGTTGTGGTTTGGTTAAGCCTAGGTCACAACCGGACGTACGATTTTTTGGCCGTGCAATTTTTGGCGTTTCCCAAATCGCTGCGGTTTTTTTTTTTTGTTCACGGAGAAAGACACGCGTTGGCCGTAAGTTTGTCTTGCAACCTGAAAAAAACGTAAGCGCCCGTAGAGTGTGTTTGACATGACAAAGAACCTCTGCGGCCGGTCTGTGGCTCGAAAATCAGCACATCACACGTGCGCTCTCGTGCTTTTCACACGCGCGCTCTCGTGCATTTCATGCGCGCCCTCGTGCGTTTCTTGCGTTTTTTGCATGTAGACCGGCCGTAGGAGCACGTACAGCCGGTTGTGACTGAGGCTTTACATGAAACTAGTGTTGTTAGTTGTATCATCATTGTGCTATCTTTCTTTCTTACGGTGTGAGTAATTTTTCAACCACAAAACGTTAAAGTATACTTTAGGACTTATTTTTGTACTTCATAATTGTTTTGGGCATACTTTGCATGGAAGGAAAATTGACGTGGTGATTTGTTTATATGAAAGTAGCATTGTGCTAGCTAGTAGGGGGTAGGGCTTTCCTTAATGTCATGCAAATGAGCACCATTATGTGCCCGCCCTGCACCCAGAGTAGCTGAGATGGAAAACTTTGAGGGCGATTTTCTCCCTTCCCTGCTTTAAGAGTTATGCACTTTCAAAAGGCCACACATTCTCCAAATATTGTCAGATCTCCACATGGAAGGCATCAAATCAAATCAAGTTTATTTGTACAGCGCTTTTAACAAACATTGTCGCAAAGCAGCTTTACAGAATTTGAACGACTTAAAACATGAGCTAATTTTATTCCTAATCTATCCCCAATGAGCAAGCCTGTGGCGACGGTGGCAAGGAAAAACTCCCTCAGATGACATGAGGAAGAAACCTCGAGAGGAACCAGACTCAAAAGGGAACCCATCCTCATTTGGGCAACAACAGACAGCCTGACTATAATATTAACAGTTTTAACAGGTATAACCCTCAACTGTCCTCATTGACCCGCCACGCCTACTTAGATCAAAAGGTGCAGGCTATCTGCTGGTACCTCGTATAGGCATCATTGGAAAGCTTAGAAACTGTACTTTCTGAATCTGTCAATAACTCAAAATGCCCCCGGGCAGACATGTGTCCCTGGATTCCGTGATCTGACATTTTTTTTTTTAATATTGAAACATTTCATTATTTTTTTAAACCATTATTGGTCTACAGCATTTCTTTACATGGGCCTAAGACTTTTGCACAGTACTGTGTGTGTGTGTGTTATATATATATATATATATATATATATATATATATATATATATATACACACACACACATACCATGGGTATTAGGTGTGGGGGATAAGACAACATGCGATCTACATTGCAGTAAATTACATCACATTACACTTTCCAGAGTCTACTGTAGGTACAACTTGACCAGCATTCACTGGTACTCACAGTAACTGATCAAAAGGTACTTGGACATTTTTTTTTTTAAATCACTTGTTTCATTTTTCCTCCTGACCTTGAGCCTTGGGTTTTTTTTGGTCACATGTTAAAGATTTTTTACAGGATTTTTATTGCAATGCTGCTGTTTTTTCTTTTTATTGGTTGACTTTGCTAGCACGCAATAGTGGATCTTATGGATCAATAGTGGATCTTATGGATCAATAGTGGATCTTATGGATCAATAGTGGATCTTGACGTGATATTTTTTTAAACAAACTCACCATAGCTACCTTCAGAGATGAACCGTCCATACCTTCGAGGTTGGACAGAGAACCCTGAAACAGAGACAGACAGACAATCTATGTTCAGATGTTCAGCTTTTATGGCAGATCTGATTTGCACAGTAAAGAGTTTCCACAGTCTGAATTAATGAATTGGATTTGAAACCACACACAAACGTGGCTTGAATTCGATTTGATAATAAGATTTCAGAAGTAACTCAAACCGCTCACATCAGATTTAATGTGGGTTTTTTGGGGGGGTTATTCAGTAAATGAGGTTCTCAATGTCCATTATTTGGAGAACGTCTACAGAAACCAGGAGGAAAGCAGGTCAGAGGGAAACCATAGACTGTATATATACCATTATAGGGAAAACTGGGACATTAAACTATAGTGCCAGCATAGAAACCGGTCACAAAAATGGCATACGGCACCCTCTATTTCTGTTACCGTAGTTCAGTCCAATTTCATTTCAATTTTATTTGCATAACAATCAACACTGTCACGCAGCAACTTTACAGAAATCCAGATTTAGATCCGTAATGAGCAAGGCGACAGTGACAAGGAGGAGGGAAAAGAAAGAAAAAAAAAAAAACCCTCCCTGATCCCACATGAGGGAGAAACCTTGAGAGGAACCAGACTGAAGAAAGATCCCGTCCTCGACTGGGTGACACCGGAAGAGATAAAACAAGCAATGTCTGTTAGAACAAGTTTCAGTATTTGAATATTATTAAAGCAATAAGGCAATAATGAATTCTTCCACCATGCAGTTTTTGGCAAACTTTGGTTGCTAAGCACAGCGGCTTAAGTGGAACAGTTTTATTGGTTTAAATCCTGCTGCATTAATGCAGAATTCAATTGCTGTGATGCGTGTGCAGGTGTGCATTAAACTGGGGACTTTACAATGGCTCTGAACGAGCCAATCAGATTTTAGAACTGAAACCATTCGTTTTACAACTGCATTGTCATATTTAGATTTTCAAATGGAATTTAAAAACAAAACAAACAAAAAAACATCTTTTGGATGTTTATGATCCTACGTCCAACATTTACATCCAACTTCCTAACCTTCCACTGCCCCACACTACTTTGTTCCCATGACAGCCAATGTTTCCACAAGGGTGAATGTGACTATAATCCAAACACACCAATTGGTTTTGCTTGCTTGTTATTTGCAACGCATGGATTAAATCCAAGAAATAAATCAGATTTACTTTGACGTCTGAACATCACCGAAACACATCACTCATGAGCATGAAGTCAAAACACGAAGAGCAGATCTACAGCTGACCAAAAGCCTCATGAGTAGAATAGACTATTTATTGGCAGTTTGTAACCATAGTCAATCATGAACCACAGATTTTATGGCGTTAGCTACTGAAAGGCTCTAAAAGAATTAGCACCTCCGGTCAGAAAACAACAATCAAAAAGTCTTGCACGAATAAAATGTGCAGAAATTTTGATGAAATAATTTTTTCCAGCCAGATTCACAGAACATTTTTGCTGTTAGAAGTCTGAGTAATAGATAACGGGAGGCACCAATAATTAATGCCAAGTGTTGACAGAGCAGCCACTGAAGCAGGAGGCGAGACAGTTGTGTTCTGCACTTGTGGACAGCAGGTGCCTTGAGACAGTTAGTCACCCTGCAGCCTCTCATGGGGGGAGTGGGCAGAAGACTGGCAAGGGAACGACCAGACTTCCCAACTGTGCCAAGGCCACTTTCTCTCTCCTTTACTCAGACTTTTTCTTTGCCTAGTACTCTTGCTCCAGTCTTTTCTTTTATATGGATTATAAGAACCTCTTTTCATCACTTATACTTCTGAATTAAATGGAGCTCTGCAATGATTATCTGCGCCAAGATACTCAACATGGAATAAAAATACCAAACACATGGATGCATCATGTGACTTAACACACTGACAGCTCGCAAAATGGTTCCTACTTCGTGCCTGCTGCATTTTTTTTTTTAATTAGAAAGACCAAAGTATGAGCCATGCAGGCCAACAACACCATTCCAACAGCACTGCCAAGATTTTTCTCTCTCTTCTCAATGAAAATGTGTTTTTATGAACCGTATTGGTGCAATAAATTACCACAGTGCTTCTGAATTTTTGTGGCTACTGCCTCATAGAAGTGAAGCAAGGCAGTAGCCACAATGCCATCGTGTTGTAAGAATGAGTGGAACAATAGTGCACTGCGCATGCGCATACACACAAGCATTACAATCACCAGAACGGCGAATCATGATCTCGCAATACGAACAGTTGATCTCACGTTATCAAATGTACACACGAATGAGTGGCGAAGCCGCTATGTCATCGTGTTATAAGAATGAGTGTAACGATAGCGAAACTTCGTAACCAATCAGCACGTATCCTGATCAAGTTCGATTAACCGTTCTACTTCTTGATAAACTTTGTAACCAAACAGAACCAGAAATGAAATAAGAGAAACATCGTTACAACTTCGTAGTATCAGAAGATAATTGGCAGATAAAAGGATAAACGAAATTCACCTCGTGTTTCGCCAAGGCTACTGATTCGATATCAAGTAAGTGGTGTTTATTTGAAAAAAATTTACCTTTTGATTATCACAGCTTTTGTTTGGTCCTTCTGAAAGGTCAATATCAGTTTTTTTGAGCTTTTCTGCAGATATATCGAGAAGCCGATATCAAACTTCTGCTATTCGCTTACATTTTTGAAATGTTATTTTTTATTTTAGTCTTTACACTAGACTTGTGAAACAAAATGTGCTCATTAGTACAAAATAATGCTTCTAAGATAATTTCATGAACAAGTGCTTTCTTACTATTTTGAAAATAGATCTAGTTCACAGCACTGTATTTTCAACAAAACATAGTAAACAAAATTGGTAACCAAAATACTCCAAGCCCTGATGCTGCTTACAGCTTGGTGATGCTTGCAAGAGATGAGGTGAGTATAATCGATAACATGTATATATGCTATATTTACTGTATGGACATGGTATCAGAAAAAAAAAATATTTATAAGCAATAGCCACACATACCCATAGGGTACCTATTTGTAAATCTTACTGCTCAGAAGGCGTTAGTTCATTCTCTAGAACAGCAGCTCTAACAGATGTTTGGCAGAGGTTATAATGCAAACAGTATCATTTCTATAGGAACAACTCTTTCACAGAAGCTCCAAATAATCCAATCTAAACATCTCATCTCATCTCATTATCTCTAGCCGCTTTATCCTGTTCTACAGGGTCGCAGGCAAGCTGGAGCCTATCCCAGCTGACTACGGGCGAAAGGCGGGGTACACCCTGGACAAGTCGCCAGGTCATCACAGGGCTGACACATAGACACAGACAACCATTCACACTCACATTCACACCTACGGTCAATTTAGAGTCACCAGTTAACCTAACCTGCATGTCTTTGGACTGTGGGGGAAACCGGAGCACCCGGAGGAAACCCACGCGGACACGGGGAGAACATGCAAACTCCGCACAGAAAGGCCCTCGCCGGCCCCGGGGCTCGAACCCGGACCTTCTTGCTGTGAGGCGACAGCACTAACCACTACACCACCGTGCCGCCCCAATATAAACATGTTTTTTTAAAAAAATATTACTTAAAGTAATTGTCGGTATTGTGAAATTTTCTGTAAGGAGATCTAACATGTAACGTTTATTTAATATTTCAGGAAGGAATCTACAGTGTCAGTGCTTTTTAAAGTCAAACAAAACCCCAAAATGAACACAGTTTGCTGATCACAGCAAGTGCCCTGATGTGCTCACCACGTTTAAATTAAAGATAAAACTTTAGAACAACAATTATTTATCCATTTAAAAAAAAGTTATGATATTGCTAAAATAGGCTTACCTGGCCACAACCATTTGCACCAAAACCGGATATCCGGCTGTGACGTTAACAGCACCCTAGAATGCCGTTTACCTTCATTACACAGAGCTATCAAATAAAGGCTTTTCATTCTAACAAGATCAACTGTGAGCTACTGATCACTTACATATCCCCCGCGCTCTCGCTTATATCAGAATGCAAGCAATCGAACGAATAGGACACTTGTTATGAATGTTGACTTCAACAAATAATGAACTCTGAAACAAGTAAGTAAAGAGCAGTGTCTCTCCCCAGGGATTTCAAATAGCATCCTGGTAAACTGTCATTTTGAAATAGCATTTTGCTTCTTGAAATAGCATCAAAATCCACTCTATATGTTTCGTTAATACATTCAGTCGGTAAACAGGAAGTCGATGCGGGACAGAACTGAAAACGGTATACACGGTATAGAACCCCAAGCTGAAGCTTGGTACCAAATATCAAGCAGTTGTGATTTGTAGTTGCTGAGAAAAATGTTATGAAAATTTTGTAAATCCATGCTATAATGTTTCGTAAATACACCAAGTCAGTAAACAGGAAGTCGATGTGGGACAGAACTGAAAATGGTACACATGGTATAGAATCCCAAACTGAAGTTTGGTACCAAGTGGCTATGATTTGTGGTTGCTGAGAAAAAGGGTGTTTCAGACAGACAGAAATACGGAAGGAAGAAATAATTTAAAAAAAAAAAAAAACCTACAAAAAGTATTTTGTTTGGCTTTAATACTCAGATGTACAGTACTCAGTGGGAAAGCTGTTCCCTTAAATTTTCTGCCAGTGGAAAATCTAAGGACAGAGGGCTTTGCACTGTGGTTACTCAATGACGTTTTTTCTTTAATGACCGTTTATAACTATTATAGTTATAGTAAGTGATGATAAACTTGTTTTGAGAATGTTCACAACATTACAGTTAAATGCAACTACAAAAGGATTAAAAGCATATTATTTAATAAATAAAAAAGCAATCACTGACAAATTGCTGTGGTTTAAATCATGAATAAAACAGTTCAGAAAATGCTTTTAAAAGATAATCGTAATCTTTGGGGTGGCAACGTAGGTGGGCTTCCATTGCAGTGTTGCGCAAAATAAAAACTTTTTTTTTTAAAGTCATCAAAACACAATTACATATGGTCTGTTTCAATTAAGTGATGTTTTGCGATTAAAGCTGGGTTTTCTCCTCTCGCAATAGTCATTCCAATTAAACACTGCGACGGAGCTCCAAGACCTGATCAGCAGTGGCACGGTGATTTAAATGATTTAAATGCAAAAAACCTGTTTATATTTCAATTTTGCAAAATACTGCTTTGTCAAATCATCTGAAAAGCCATCTCATGTAAGGGTATAAATATTTTTGCGATATTTGAGCGTTTATTCAAAAAACACACGTTTCTATTACTTGCTTTTAGCTTCAATTTGCACATTCAGCAGGTTGTGGAAACCCACTTAGTAATTCTACTTCATGTCATGCTACATCACAACACCCTGTTGTTGATTATTTTCCTATAACTGCATAGCTCGCCATATTTATTCCTAATTTATTTACTTATTTATATGCTATTCTATAGAATATCAGTAGATTCTCATAGCTGAATATTGTTGAAAGTGGTTATCTTATCCAACATGATATCATACCTGCCTGCCATATTGCCAGTCAGTGCAACCATACTGTACTCAACAGAATGGCAGGATTTAATTTATATTTCTACATTGCACAGTATTTCACAGTCACATTGCCATATGTATGAAATAAGTATCATTCTATCCACATTCACTGGATATGAGCAATCACACGGTCTGATTGCCTACTCTGCTACGAGGATTTCAGCTCATATAGCATGAATAGAGAAAAACAAATTGGCGGAGCGTGTTGCTGAACCAACCGAGGACGAAATAAAAAAACTACTCAAAAACAAAACCCCAAAAATACAAAAAAAAAGGGCAAAATATGGAATGAAAGTATTTGATAGAAAGAATGTATCTTTTTTTATTTTTCAACAATTATTATTAAGGCATTTTTTCACAAATTGCTACTATCATTTCACCGGTTTGCTTACATTCTTCATCTTTAAGTATTAAAATTTGTTGAAAAATTTTTAGACTGGTTCAAAAGCTCAAAAGAAGTTTGAAAATTACATAACTGAAAGGTCCAAGGAAGAATTAAATAAATGTGTGAAGCTATTCTATACCTCGGCACGACAGCAAAACATCACTTTCTACACAAAAACAACACTAAAGTCAAGTGGTACAGCCATCGATAGGTTTTTAAGGAGTCCGCCTAAGCAGAAATGATTTTGTCAGACGTTTTGTATAAAGTTTTTATTTATCAAATTTGCAAAAAATAAAAATGCCCTGTTTCTCAAAATCCAGTGAATGTGGATAGAATAAAACCGTTATTCCATTCAATCTCGTCGTACATGGATCATAGCTGACGAGGCGCCATCAGCTCATGTACGACTCGATTTCATGGAATAATTGTTAATTAGATTGTGTATTGAGCATCAGTGGTTGATGAAGAAATAAATTACCTCTGCTGTCTACCTCCAAAAAAGAATTAATAACATACTCCGTCACTCCATCATGACAGAACAAGAAAGGAAATGTAACTGTGTTTTTAGATGCATGTAGTCATTCATTCTCTTTCCCTCCAGCCTTTACAATCGCAGGCCATTTCCTGAAGTCTTAAAAACTTGAGATGAAGATGGTGCTTTCAGATCTACAACCCCGATTCCAAAAAAGTTGGGACAAAGTACAAATTGTAAATAAAAACGGAATGCAATAATTTACAAATCTCAAAAACTGATATTGTATTCACAGTAGAACATAGACAACATATCAAATGTCGAAAGTGAGACATTTTGAAATTTCATGCCAAATATTGGCTCATTTGAAATTTCATGACAGCAACACATCTCAAAAAAGTTGGGACGGGGCAATAAGAGGCTGGAAAAGTTAAAGGTACAAAAAAGGAACAGCTGGAGGACCAAATTGGAGGACCAAATCATTAGGTCAATTGGCAATAGGTCATTAACATGACTGGGTATAAAAAGAGCATCTTGGAGTGGCAGCGGCTCTCAGAAGTAAAGATGGGAAGAGGATCACCAATCCCCCTAATTCTGTGCCGACAAATAGTGGAGCAATATCAGAAAGGAGTTCGACAGTGTAAAATTGCAAAGAGTTTGAACATATCATCATCTGCAGTGCATAATATCATCAAAAGATTCAGAGAATCTGGAAGAATCTCTGTGCGTAAGGGTCAAGGCTGGAAAACCATACTGGGTGCCCGTGATCTTCGGGCCCTTAGAAGGCACTGCATCACATACAGGCATGCTTCTGTATTGGAAATCACAAAATGGGCTCAGGAATATTTCCAGAGAATGTTATCTGTGAACACAATTCACCGTGCCATCCGCCGTTGCCAGCTAAAACAATATAGTTCAAAGAAGAAGCCGTATCTAAACATGATCCAGAAGCACAGACATCTTCTCTGGGCCAAGGCTCATTTAAAATGGACTGTGGTCAGACGAATGAAAATTTGAAGTTCTTTATGGAAATCAGGGACGCTGTGTCATTCGGACTAAAGAGGAGAAGGACGACCCAAGTTATCATCAGCGCTCAGTTCAGAAGCCTGCATCTCTGATGGTATGGGGTTGCATTAGTGCGTGTGGCATGGGCAGCTTACACATCTGGAAAGACACCATCAATGCTGAAAGGTATATCCAGGTTCTAGAGCAACATATGCTCCCATCCAGACGACGTCTCTTTCAGGGAAGACCTTGCATTTGCCAACATGACAATGCCAAACCACATACTGCATCAATTACAGCATCATGGCTGCATAGAAGAAGGGTCCGGGTACTGAACTGGCCAGCCTGCAGTCCAGATCTTTCACCCATAGAAAATATTTGGCGCATCATAAAACGGAAGATCCAACAAAAAAGACCTAAGACAGTTGAGCAACTAGAATCCTACATTAGACAAGAATGGGTTAGCATTCCTGTCCCTAAACTTGAGCAACTTGTCTCCTCAGTCCCCAGACGTTTACAGACTGTTGTAAAGAGAAAAGGGGATGTCTCACAGTGGTAAACATGGCCTTGTCCCAACTTTTCTGAGATGTGTTGTTGTCATGAAATTTAAAATCACCTAATTTTTCTCTTTAAATGATACATTTTCTCAGTTTAAACATTTGATATGTCATCTATGTTCTATTCTGAATAAAATATGGAATTTTGAAACTTCCACATCATTGCATTCCATTTTTATTTACAATTTGTACTTTGTCCCAACTTTTTTGGAATCGGGGTTGTATTAATGAAATCTTTACCACAAATTAACCATGGGAACAAGGTGTAATGAGAGGCTATGTTAACAAAAGACACTATTCCTGTAAAATGAGGGAAAAAAAATGTTCGGGGGGGGCGCCTGAGCCCTGAGTGACCGGGATGAGCACCAGCTGACAGTGCACTGATTACAGACAATATGATGGCCATAAAGTGAGTGCTAACTATAATTAGGCAGAGAGAAGCTTTACTGCAACACACACTGCAAAAAAGCTTTTAAGCCTTCTCCATTCATACCTCTATGGTGTGTGTACCTGAAGAAAATAAGCTGGGCCTTTTTTTTTTTTTAAACATACTGCTTTTTAGTTGCTGCAGTGAAATACATTTCACTGATCATTTAGAAACAATAAAGAAACCATTATAAAGAAACATTGCTGTATAATAAAAGCATAAAAGCACAATAAAAGCAGGAATGGTTTATGAGGATGATAAGGATAAGGCAGGTTTAATGCTGCGGAGGTTAGACTTTAATTCATGTGAACGTGTTCTGTATATACCTGTACTTGGAAATAAATTAAATGATAAATCTTCCCATAAATGCTATTTCCAGTGAAGGGACGATGGCTAAGGTGTATTTTTAGGAAATGGGTTCACTTCCAATCATTTCTGTTTATGAGCTCGTGCACTGGCAGCAGTAATCATTCTAACGGTCATCATAGTCGAAACTGCATTTTAAACATATGTGTGAACGTGAAATATGGAAAAAGAAAAAACGTTAAAAAAAATTACGCCTTTATAGACGACCTGAAGGTGCAGTTGAAGGTGAAATGGGAGCTCATATTAACACTTATATATTATCTTGACACTTTTTTTCCCTTCAAAATATTTGAACCCTCAGATCGTATACCAACAAAATGTGTTTGAATGCCAACAAATCCAGTTCGGATTGTAAACATAACTGTAATGACGGAAGTAATGCACTGAATGCTGAGTTTAAATACTGCCTTGAACAATGTAATGATAAATGTTTTCTAGGACACTTTTTTTTTTTTAACTTAAAAACATGTATAACAACACGTACCACTTTAGGGTTAGTTAGTAACTAGAACTGTGAGTAAACTCACTATAGAATATCCCCCGCTCACAACAAAATTTGTCAACTGGAACTGTGTGCGCGTGTGAACTTAAAAAACGATACCCCTGCAACACCATGATTCAAATTCCTATTAGTCGTTCATCTCAATAATATTAATATCAAAATATATCAAAAAGGTCTAAATCCATTTGGAACAATTTCATGGAGTGAAACACCAGCCACATCACCAGATAATGACATACGTAAGAAAAAAAAAAAGTATCATCTTTAAGACCTTGGTTGGGGATTATTTTTCCTTCATGCACATCTTCAGGTGGTATACTGCAACTGTGTAAAGTTTCATCAAAATCCATCAAACCATTTAGGAGGAATTGTGCTTACGAAACACATGGACAGACAGACAGGGTGATTCCTATATACCCCCCCCAAACTTTGTTTGTGGGGGGTATAATAATAATAATAATAATAATAATAATAATAATAATAATATTTAAATGGACTGTGCGGAGTTTCCCAAAAGCATCATAGCACAAAGATCAGCGTTAAATGGTAGAGCGAGCAGCACAATGAACACTCTCCTTGTTAAGATGCTCTTAGTGTTAAGAGGCTTTTGGGAAACTCATCACTTAGCATTAAAGGTACACTTACCTGCTCAGTGCTGTGCTGCTGCACACAGTTGTAAATGTAGGCGAGTCCTGCTCGCGTCAGTACGTAGGACGCCTGCTCATTGATCAGAGTGTCCAAATGAGCCTCGATCTAATACACACAACAAAACACAAAGGAAATAAAGCATTTACACACATACAGTGGGGCAAAAAAGTATTTAGTCAGCCACCAATAGTGCAAGTTCTCCCATTTAAAAAGATGAGAGAGGCCTGTAATTTTCATCATGGGTACACTTCAACTATGAGAGACAGAATGGGGGGAAAGAATCCAAGAAATCACATTGTAGGATTTTTAATGAATTAATTGGTAAATTCCTCGGTAAAATAAGTATTTGGTCACCTACAAACAAGCAAAATTTCTGGCTCTCACAGACCTGTAACAACTTCTTTAAGAGGCTCCTCTGTCCTCCACTCGTTACCTGTATTAATGGCACCTGTTTGAACTTATCAGTATAAAAGACACCTGTCCACAACCTCAAACAGTCACACTCCAAACTCCACTATGGCCAAGACCAAAGAGCTGTCAAAGGACACCAGAAACAAAATTGTAGACCTGCACCAGGCTGGGAAGACTGAATCTGCAATAGGTAAGCAGCTTGGTGTGAATAAATCAACTGTGGGAGCAATTATTAGAAAATGGAAGACATACAAGACCACTGATAATCTCCCTCGATCTGGGGCTCCACGCAAGATCTCACCCCGTGGGGTCAAAATGATCACAAGAACGGTGAGCAAAAATCCCAGAACCACACAGGGGGACCTAGTGAATGACCTGCAGAGAGCTGGGACCAAAGTAACAAAGGCTACCATCAGTAACACACTACACCGCCAGGGACTCAAATCCTGCAGTGCCAGATGTGTCCCCCTACTTAAGCCAGTACATGTCCAGGCCCGTCTGAAGCTTGCTAGAGAGCATTTGGATGATCCAGAAGAGGATTGGGAGAATGTCATATGGTCAGATGAAACCAAAATAGAACTTGTTGGTAAAAACTCAACTTGTCGTGTTTGGAGGAGAAAGAATGCTGAGTTGCATCCAAAGAACACCATACCTACTGTGAAGCATGGGGGTGGAAACATCATGCTTTGGGGCTGTTTTTCTGCAAAGGGACCAGGACGACTGATCCGTGTAAAGGAAAGAATGAATGGGGCCATGTATCGTGAGATTTTGAGTGAAAGCCTCCTTCCATCAGCAAGGGCATTGAAGATGAAACGTGACTGGGTCTTTCAGTATGACAATGATCCCAAACACACCGCCCGGGCAACGAAGGAGTGGCTTCGTAAGAAGCATTTCAAGGTCCTGGAGTGGCCTAGCCAGTCTCCAGATCTCAACCCCATAGAAAATCTTTGGTGGGAGTTGAAAGTCTGTGTTGCCCAGCGACAGCCCCAAAACATCACTGCTCTAGAGGAGATCTGCATGGAGGAATGGGCCAAAATACCAGCAACAGTGTGTGAAAACCTTGTGAAGACTTACAGAAAACGTTTGACCTCTGTCATTGCCAACAAAGGGTATATAACAAAGTATTGAGATGAACTTTTGTTATTGACCAAATACTTATTTTCCACCACAATTTGCAAATAAATTCTTTAAAAATCAGACAATGTGATTTCCTGGATTTTTTTTTCTCATTTTGTCTCTCATAGTTGAAGTGTACCTATGATGAAAATTACAGGCCTCTCTTATCTTTTTAAGTGGGAGAACTTGCACAATTGGTGACTGACTAAATACTTTTTTGCCCCACTGTACATACACACACACAATATATATATATGTCTGGTTGTCATACAACTGATGAAAGATAATGAGAGGATATAAAATATCCTCTCATTATCTTTCATCAGTTGTATGACAACCAGAGATAACAAGGACTTCATGAAAATAGCTTTCATACAAGGAAAGTCAGAAATTCTGCAGCACTGACACATACTGAAGGCACACATCAAATCATATACATCATTAGGTTGCATTTACACATTTTTATTAGGGAGTTTAAGTATTAAAAGGTCCTGGACCAGCAGGAATGGCTGAAGTGCCCTTGAGCAAGACACCTAACCCCCAACTGCTACCCAGGCTGCTCTGGGTGTGTTGTACGTCACTCTGGATAAGAGCGTCTGCTAAACGCCATTAATGAATGAATCTATGCATCTATCTGGCATATCACCGCAGCGACGTGGCCGCTCTGATGGCTTCAGCCATCAAAGTCCCTAGGGAAGAATTACAGTAGTGGTTTCCCGTTGCCTTCTACTGGATTATTATAGAGGTTTTCTCCTCTCAACCATTCACACACACATTCACACCTATGGACAGTTTAGAGTAGCCAGTTAACCTAACTGCATGTCTTTGGGGGAAACCGGAGCACCCGGAGGAAACCTGCACAGACACGGGGAGAACATGCAAACTCCACACAGAAAGGCCCCCGTCGGACACTGGGCTCGAACCCAGAACCTTCTTGCTGTGAGGCAACAGTGCTAACCACTACACCACCATGCCGCCAATGTAATATAACGGTAGGGTTGGGCGGTATTACGGTAAGAAGGTATCCCGAGGTATCCAAAAGTACCAACGGTATCGGTCTCATTACCGTCATTTTAAAAAAATATATAATATCTAAATAAATATGGAGTACATGAGGTCATAATATAAAATAATAAATTGAAGATCATCCCGAATAACTGTGTGATCGTATTTTCACTAATTCTATCAATTTCCTAAAGAAGTTCTCATCGCGTGCAGGGTTGTTTATGTCGTTACCATGGCAACCCTGCGTGACATTTGGAGTCCGACAGAAAGCTTCGCAAGAGACTGAGACCGCGGTTGAAAGATGGCAAGTCAAGATAACGAGTTAGTGGCAAAAAAAAAAAAATACAACATCGGCAGTGTGGCAGTATTTTGGTTTCAAACCAAACGAAAAGGAAGAGCCAGCAATAATGTAAATGACCGCGCAAAATCGAAAAAAATCTAATATGTCCCCTAAGGCACACCATAGCCTGGGGTACTCCACTTCCACGAGATCTCTCCAATGAGTTGTGTTTTGAGTAGGTTACATGAGTAACAACAAGGTAAAATAATATAACGTATGACATTTGGGATGTGGGTAATAAACGTTTGAAATGTCATCTACTGAAGAAACGGAAGAAAACATCGTAGCGTAAACTGTTAGGTTTCTGGTGGGAATTAGCAATGCGCTTGCTATCTTTGTTGGGTGTGTTAAACCGTATGGATTTAAGTGGAATAATTATAAGGAGTTATGTGATCAAGACAACGTTTTAAGCAAGGTAAGGCCATTTGATTATTAATTTCCCCGCCATGGCATGACGTGGGCCCATATGATTTTGCCTTGTGCAGCTATCACGCATTTGAATTAGGTTTGCCTCATTTGCGCTGAAGAATATGGTTTATCGCACAGTCTAAACGGACTTGGGTGTTGGTTGATTCTTTTTCTTTTCTTTTTTTATTTCCCATGCTTGAAAGGGTATGATCCTGCTCATCGTGTACTTTTTTTGATGGAGTAGGTGAAATAGTGCTGCAAATGGCGTTTCAACGCAGACATGTGTAAACGACAGTTGAATGCTATTTTCAAGATGAAGGAAGAGTTGCGTGATGCTTTGAAATATCTCTTAATCCATTCATCAATGCACAAAATTCGCTTTGCTGCTTAATCCATACCACAATGCACATAATTCGCTATGCTGCTTTTAAATAGTACATTTGAGGCATAGGCGCAGGTCTGGACAAGGTCCGTCGGTATAGGCGCACGTTACACAGTAGGCCGAAACAAAATATTTTTTTCTCGGTAATACCGTATACCCCGGGAAAACACAGACAGTTTAAAGGTATCAAAATTTGGATACCGCCCAACCGGGAGTGTACATTTTGGCAAACTTTTCTTTATTACAAACAAACAAACAAACACCCCTCTATACTCCACCTATCATTCATATCTGTATTCCTATTCATTTAGGATGCATTATTGACAAATATATCTCCAAATAATGATATAACGTATTTGTATTTACACTAGGGATGTGGGTTTTATTTTTATTTTATTTTTTTAAAAACAGGGTAGCACAGTGGTGAAGTGGTTCATACTGCCGGTCAATGGGGGCCTTTCTGTGTGGAGTTTGCATGTTCTCCCAGTGTCTGCAAGGGTTTACTCCAGGTGCTCCGATTTCCTCCCAAAGTCCAAAACACACGCAGTTAGGTAAACTGGCGACTCCAAATTGCCCATAGGTGTGAATATGAGTGTGACTGACTGGTTGTCTCTCTTACCCCTTTCCCACTTGCACTAAAAAAACGGATATTTTCCATTATTATGCAGTACTGGTGTCCTGTAGGAATGGGAGTACCGTAAAAGACCAAAATCGAAATGTTAATCTAGCCCCTGGCAACCTAGTAACATGTTCAGAAATCTCTGGTTATGGCTCCAGTGGGACTCAGAACCATCAGTTTTATGTGTTATGAACAGTCGCGACGCTGCTGGCGGTGACATAAATGATGTGGTGACAGCACTACTCATACTGCCTCAGTGTAAAGTAACCAGCAACAAACTCAAAACAACAAGCAAAGAAACCATTGGCAGTTAAATTGGGACCACCATATCCATGGTGGACACGTTCCAAGATCGAATGTGAATAGCCGAAACTGCAGATACAGTAGTGGCCCTTTTCCACTACCCTTTTTCAGCTCACTTCAGCTCGCTTCAGCCCGACACGGCTCGCGTTTCGATTACCTCAGAGCAGCACGACTCAGCTCGCTTCAGCCCTGCTCAGCCCCCAAAACTCGCACGGTTTTGGAGTGGGGATGAAGCGAGCCAAACCGAGCCGAGTGAGGCTGGGGGCGTGAGGATACACTCCCCTGTGCACTGATTGGTGAGGAGGAGTGTCCTCACACGCCCACACACGCCCCGCGAGCACACTGGGATCTGTAAACACCGTAAACCCGGAAGAAGGAGAATTACGAATTACGAGAATTTCTGAAGCCTTATGCGCCTCGCCTCATCTATACGCTCTTGCCAGTATCTGTTGCCGTTGTTGGTGACAACAAGCCACAGCACCAAGACCAGCAACACTAACGACTCCATGTCCTCCATGTTTATTGTTTACTATCCGGGTCATGAGACTACCGCTTAAAAGGTCACTGATGTCACTGTTTGCGCCGCCTAACGACATCACGTGACGTCCACCCACTTTCGCTAACTCCACCCAATGTGTCCACCCACTTCCAGCCAGCACGGTTCAGCGCGGTTGTAGTCGAAATGCAACTCCAACAGCCCCACTCAGCTCGACTCAGCCCGACTCAGCACGGCACGGCTCAGCCCAACTCAGCCGCGTTGGTAGTGGAAAAGTGGCATAGGAGTGAACCATATTATAAAGCTTGTTTTTCCATGTACAGACATACCTCTGATAAAATTTAATTTATAAATTACACACAATATGACAACAGTAACTAATAATAAAATAAAATAATATGCTGTAATAAACGTTATGCGAATGTTTGAGGCGTGGAGACGGATGCAGGTGCCAAAAGCTTTTATTTACACAACTTAGTCAAAACAACAAAACGCAGCAGGCATGAAAACACGAGAGTAGAAGTGAGGAACATGGAGCATCTGCACGAAAAATAAAGGCAAATGCAAGACAAACTAACAGAAGCCGGGGTTTAAATAAAGCGAGCAAAAAGTGAAAGTAGGTGCTCTTGGTTAATGGCGTCTCTAAGTATGTGTTTGGGAAGCGTCGTCGAGGGGTCATGCTCTTATGCTTGAGCGAGTTAATCAGCAGATATGGTGGTCCCACTATATAAGAAAAGGTTTAAATAGCCTTTGCTTGAACAAAAATGTTCAGAAACAGGAACAGATCTCTCTCAACAGAGACGTGATGCAGTTCAACTCCTGCCATGATGCCAACTAGCTAATGTTTCGGCTTGGCCTTTTCACAACAATGGGCTTGATACCTCGTGAATTATGTAATATCCGGTCTTGTGCGGTTCATGCTCCGTAGCATTCTGTTAAATACAGTCAGGAAGGAATACATGATAACCTGTACTTTTTTGTTATGGAAGACTGAGTGAGGATCAAAGTTATCTGTTCCGTTTTGTTCTGGCTTCATATGGTAGTGGATTTAGGACGTGAAAGGGCCTTCTTGTGTTAGACCTGCGGTAGATTGGTGGTCGAGAATGAATGAAAGGATTGTTATATCTCCAGTGTATATACTGGTGAAGGAAAAATTCTGATGCTTTAAATACATTGTGGATACAGCGTACCTGGAATTCGAGCATTTCTAGCCGTTTGTCCGTGAACTCAAAGAGGGCCAGAGTGGTTTTCATCATGTATAGAGAGTTCACCATGTAGGTGGCCATGTCCGCTGTGCCCAGATTACTGGCGGAAACAGTGCAGAGCTGCAGCAGGGGGTCCAGGATGCACGATAACACCTGAGCACCAGAACAGTATAATAGTAATGAAAATAGAAATAGTAAAGATGAAAATGAAGAAAAAAAAAAGAGGAAAATTAAAATATAGATAATTAAGCATGCATTAATTATCCAATTGGTTAACTGTTGGACAATAATTGAACAAAATGGTGTTTTAATTGTTTAAGGTTCTGAAGTCCAGAACACTCTACCTTTTGTCTTTAACACACATTATTTGATTCGATCATTTTGGGTCCTGCCATTAGTGTAAAATTACACAGTACGTTTTGGAACACAGTCTAGCAAAAAGAAGAACAATTATGTATTTAAAACAGCGTCCTTCTCTGGTTATGGCACTAAGTAAGGCAGCTTTCCTAAAGCTATCAGGCATGCACAAGTCTTTTTGGGGGAAAAAAAAAAAAAAACTACCCTGTTTCACAAATTAGACCTGAGATTGGGTGTCATTTTCTTTTCTGCACCACATTTTTGCAATTTCCATCATGGTATGTTTACTGTAATTGTTTCCTGTCTGTAAAAGCTCACACCACAACTCTGCAAGCTCTTGGCACTTTCAGCCTATTGTAATCTGCCTTCTGTTATGAAGGAGGATGATGAGAAGTTTATGACTTGTGGTGTAGCCTTTATATTACTACCGCTGAAATCTTCTATAAACAGCAGATTGGTCTCGTAGTCTAGAGTGTGTTGAGTCTAAGGTCAGGGATAGCTGTTTTAAGGTCCTACACCACTGCTAATATTTTCATCCTAAATAGCAATAAAAGAGTGCCCCTTAGGAACAACAGTGGAAGTAAGATATGAAGCATATGCATTAGCAAGCTGAATCCAGTGCTGGGACATCTTCAGTGTGTTTTTAACCTGTGCAAAGTCAGCCTGGCGAGCATCTAGAGGGAGCACAGATGAGTCATGTGATGCGAGCACTTCCCTGAGGAGAGACAGCGTCTGGGTAAGGGATGCCGTGGGGCCCAGGTCAGGAGGAGGCAGCTCCACCTGTAAGTAAGTAAGTAAGTAAATAAATAAATAAGACAGATAGACTGTGTGTGAGCGAGAAAAAACAACATATTTAAATAATATTGGCTGTTTTTTTTGTGGTATATCAGATATATTCCAGTCAGCTAGCATGATACTGAACGAGCCAAAGACAAGTTCAATATCATCATACTAGCTGAATGGAACATCTGATATACCACAAAAAAAGCCAGCCAATATTATTATACATACACACTCTTTTCCAGTTTTTCGATGTCCGTTCGTAAGTTTTTCTCTTGTAAACAGAGGGGAACCGTTAGGGCCTTCTAGGCCTTCAGAGAAGGTCCAAACATATAAGCATATCTCATCTCATCTCATTATCTGTAGCCGCTTTATCCTGTTTTACAGGGTCGCAGGCAAGCTGGAGCCTATCCCAGCTGACTACGGGCGAAAGGCGGGGTACACCCTGGACAAGTCGCCAGGTCATCACAGGGCTGACACATAGACACACAACCATTCACACTCACATTCACACCTACCCACGCGGATACAGGGAGAACATGCAAACTCCACACAGAAAGGCCCTCGCCGGCCACGGGGCTCGAACCCGGACCTTCTTGCTGTGAGGCGACAGCGCTAACCACTACACCACCGTGCCGCCCCTATCAGCATATCAAATGTTGTATTTAATTTCTTTCATTATAATTATTCTCTTCTAATTTTAATTTGGCCTCATTTTCTATCACATTTGGTTCAGTAATGAAAGAATTACTGTCCTGAAAGCATTAAAACAGAGTTATCCAGTGAGATTTTTTTTGTTTGTTGTCTCTAGGCTGAGAAGAATTTAGAGCTGCTCACTCATTGGTTAGGATTTCATTGCCGGGACAGAAGGCCATGGCAGTGTATGTTTATGTAGGAATTGACAGATGAATTAACCAATCAGATTTTGATTTATAGTGGGAGGGACCAAAAATTTATCACCCTCAGCCTTCTCGAAGGCCAATGTGAGCTTAACCGCGAGTTGGCACAGTCAGCGCAGCAGTGAAGTCACCTTCCAGCCAGTGTAGCGTTCATCAGTAGTGTCAGCGAATGCTAATAAAGCGGTCAAACCAATGCTATCAAGAGCAAGTAGCACAGGCTAACGACTGAGAAACTAAGGTTTCTGTCTCCAGACTCTTCTTCCATGCACACTCGCTACAGTATTTTTCACTCAGACTTAAGTGTTCATTTCCCTGTGTAATTTACTTAGTTCCTTTTAAAATCAACATTGACAACTACACACAATGGAGCAATCTGGCAGCCTGCTGCTAATCCCTTGCAAAATCCTTTGCCCTGTTGCTTTTTTGGTGTGTCTGGCTAAGTTTTGACTGAGCTCAAGTCCCAGCTCTAATAGTAACGGTTAACCACTGGTTGTAAATATGCGTGAAGAATATTTAATGAAGTTTTGGTAGCCTTTCAGGTGTTCAACACAACTTTCTTTTTCCCAGCGAATAAAGAAGTGCTTTTGCACATGTGCAGCAGAAAACTCTCACTGAATATTCACATCAGCTCTGACATGTGATGTCATGTTGTCTTGACAACCATGCAATATCGTAAACCAGGGGTTTTCAAAGTGTGGGAGAGTCAGCCCCCCCCCCCCCTCAGAGAGCAAATAAACAACAGCGCCCCCCTCACAATTTTTGTTGTTGCTATACTTAATGTTCCATTCGTATTTTTAAAAAATGGTTGTTGTACACATTTTTATTTTTTTCTTTTACACATTTTAAGCATCTGTGCTTTTCTTTTTAAAACATCTTGTTTTACACATTTTAAACATCTCATAGCATCGTTAGCTAGCACCTCTTGGCAGACAACACACTGTGGCAGTGGAGCATCTTCAGATCCAGTCCATGAAAATCCAAACTTTAAATAATCGTGGTCATACTTCCTTCTTTTTTCAGTCCCCCCAGGATTCCGCGGACCTTTTTTGTGATTGTTGCGGGCTAAAATGTCTGATGTTGCAGGGGTTTTCCAAAAAATTGCGATGAAAGTTGCGGTGTTTTTTAGGTTTTTGTTGCGATTACATTGCGGGAGGAAGTGAAAGTTGCGAGAAACTGTTGCGATTTTCTCTTTTTGTGATTAAAATTGAGTGATATGTTAAATATTAAGTTATTACTGAAAAACTATTGATTAAAAAACAGACACTGAGAAATGGTCCTATAAACAACTTTACCAATATAAAAGATTACCAGGACTACAAAAATGCAGAAAAATAGGCTTTACTTATCCAAATGCACCTGTTGGTTCAAAAGTTAAAGTGCAGAGAACCTCACAGCACAACATGACGTTACCTTAAAATATAATATAAATGCCTCAGCTTTCATGTAAGAAAAAAAAACTATTAATACTAGTACTGTGTGCAGGCAGTCTCTCCTGAAGACCAAATTAAACAATAATTATAAACTAATAAAATAAATGGCTCAGGCTTCATAGAAGAAAAAAACAATTTGAACAGAATCTCACAGTATGATGCTGAAGCTGTCTAAACAATGGAAAATAAAATTCCATTTTGGCAAAAATGTTGGCAGCCATTAATTTCTTGTATTAAGTAAAAAAAATAAAGTGCACACAGTCCTTCACTGTAAACATAACACACTTTCAGTAACAGAATTTAAGCCTACATAAACATTGTCTTGCACATGCAGTGTTGTCAGATGCTGCTGACGTTTTCCAGTCCAAAATATGTTCAAAATCCGCCAAAATGCACTTAAAACCGCCCAATCTGGCAACACTGCGCGCATGCTGCTTTTCTTGAACGTATACACGGAAGTAAGGCGGAAGGTAGTTTGTCGACGTCACCTCAAGATGACGCCAACGATTGGTCAAATTTGCGGGAGGGTTGCGGTGATTGGATATAATTGCAACACAGCCCTGAATTCGCAGGGATTGGTTGAATAGCAACATCGCGAAATCCTGGAGGGTCTGGTTTTTTGCTTGGCCCAGACTCTGTCTCCTCACTCACTGTAGCTTTAGGTACTAAAAATCGATCCATTTTCTCTCTGGCAAAGGCTAGCTGAAGTTCGCTAAATGTCCGCAATAGTAACTTATTCTGGCTTATGTTTCCTCACGTTGCGCCCCCCCTGAAGAACTCTGGTGCCCCCCAGGGGAGGCGCGCCCCACACTTTGAAAAGCCCTGTCGTAAACCATATTCAACGCTCATTCTCCATTGGGTAGAGTGATGTAGTACATGTAGGATAAGCGATATGCTAACAATATTGCATGCTATCAAACCAAATGAATGACAAAATCACTAGAAGGGAACAGAATACATGTCCACTGAAAAAGTGTCCTGTATGTAGAATAATTAATAATATGTAACAATAGGAAATCAGTACTTCCATGGTGGTAGTTTAACACTTCACAGTTTTGTCAAAGACCAAATGGCAAAAAGACAGATCATGACATTTTTCAATCCTTTTGACCCAGATTCCAAAGATAAATATCTGACTCCTTTTAAGTGATTATTAGTACTCTTTATATACATACAGTAAATTAAATATTACTATGCCATTTCCACAAAGTACCACTTGCCCTCTTCACACACTCAATATCTACAAAACATAAGAGAGTGCAATGAACCCTTCCAGTGCCTACAAATAAAAAGTGAGCGATTCTATCCATCTCTCCATGCCAGCCAGCCCTGCTTCTCTGAAGCGTCTAATGGAGCTCATTAGCTCTGGCCAGCGTTCCTGGCACCTGCCACAGGACCCTGATATGTAACCTCCCTGAGCCTCAGCTGATTCAATTAGTGTGCTGCTAAGGTGATGAGTGTCTCTGTAGAGTGGTGAGACCAATTTGCCGTTTCAATTGATCGTCCTGTCGATGCAACTGCTTTCCGAGGAAGTCTGACCGTGTTCGCTGATACTTTTGGGGTAATTTAAGAGGTGGTGGTGGTGAGGTTGCTGTTTTGTTGCCTGGTGTAATCGTTTAAGCTGAAGCGTGCCACCCTGCTGTTTACAAGGTACACGTTCTTCCAAGGTTATTGACCTCAAAGATTTAGCAATAACAGAAAAGAAGGATACAATAGATCTCTGTAGCTCTGAGCTGTGATTCAGAATTTACTTGCTGGTGAATTCTAATTGGCCTTTGCCATTTTTGATGATGTAAGGCCCTGACATAATCTCATCACATCATCTTTAGCCGCTTTATCCTGTTCTACAGGGTCGCAGGCAAGCTGGAGCCTATCCCAGCTGACTATGGGCGAAAGGCGGGGTACATCCTGGACAAGTCGCCAGGTCATCACAGGGCTGACACATAGACACAGACAACCATTCACACCTACGGTCAATTTAGAGTCACCAGTTAACCTAACCTGCATGTCTTTGGACTGTGGGGGAAACCGGAGCACCCGGAGGAAACCCACGTGGACACGGGGAGAACATGCAAACTCCACACAGAAAGGCCCTCACCGGCCACGGGGCTCGAACCCGGACCTTCTTGCTGTGAGGCGACAGCGCTAACCACTACACCACCGTGCCGCCCTGCCCTGACATAATGTGTACAATAATATCCTTTGATGATCTAGCACTTCCATTTTTAGTCCAAAGTGATCCACATAGAAAAATGTACAGGATTAAAGGGAGTATTTGTTATAATTCACATTAGTGAAATAATCTATTCTGATTGGTCAGAAGGTGTTGATTCATTCATCTATAATGTAAAATGGCAGTAATGATGACCGCAAGGAAAATGAAAGGTTTACATTAAAAGGTGCTTATTTCAATAATCTCATCATTTCTACAACCCCAATTCCAAAAAAGTTGGGATGCTGTGTAAACTGTAAACAAACAGCATGCAATAATTTACAAAATCATGAAAACCCTATATTTCATTGAAAATGGTACAAAGACAATATATCAAATTTTGAAACTGAGAAATTTTATTATTTTTTTGAAAAATATATGATAATTTTGAATTTGATCTCAGCAACGTGTTTCAAAAAAGTTGGGACAGCGGCATGATTACCACTATGTTGCATCATCATGTCTACATTTAACAATACTCTGTAAATGATTAGGAACTGAGGACACCGACTGCTGTACTTTTGAAAGAAAAATGTTGTCCTATTCTTGCCTGATATACAATTTCAGTTGCTCAACAGTTCAGGGTATCCTTTGCTGTATTTTGCGCTTCACAGTGCGCCAATTGTTTTAAATGGGAGACAGGTCTGTACTGCAGGCAGGCCAGTTTAGCACCCGGACTCTTACTATGGAGTCATTAAGTTTTAATATGTGCAGAAAGCGGTTTGTCTTGCTGAAAGAAGGAAGGCCTTCCCTGAAAAAGATTTGGTCTGGATGGCAACATATTTCTCCAAAACGCATGTATATAATATTTTTATATATTTCAGCATTACTGACACCTTCCCAGATGCACAAGCTACCCATGTCATGTGCACTAATACACCCTCATACCATCACAGATGCTGGCTTTTGAACTGTGCACTGATAACAAGCCGGATGGGATGGTCCCTCTCCTCTTTAGCCTGGAGGATGTGGTGTCCATGATTTCTAAACAGAATTTCTACTTTGGATTCATTAGACCTTGGGGCAATTTTCCACTTTGCCTCAGTCCATTGTAAAAGAGCTCGGATCCAGAGAAGGTGGCGGTGTTTCTGGATATTATTTATATCTGGTTTTAACTTGCATTTGTGGATGCAGTGATGAACTGTTTTCACAAATGATGGTTTTCTGAAGTGTTCCTGAGCCCATATAGTGATTTCCATTAGACACGTGTCTGCTTTTAATGCAGTGTCGCCTGAGGGCCTGAAGATCACAGGTATCCAATATCAGTTTTCAGCCTTTCAGCCTCTAATTACCGGTAGCTCAGCCTTTAGGGGCACCAGCAGCTTTAGTCAGGTGTATACCAGGAGCCAGGGCACTGGACATAGCAGGTAATCTTAGATTCTTAGGCAAGCACAGGTTCTCAAAGATAGTTATCCATGCAGGAGCTAATGATACGGTATATGCCTTCGTCAGTCTGAGGTTACTAAGAGTAACTTTGTAGAGGTGTTTAAGTTAGCGAAGGCAATGTCCGATGCTGTAGTATGCTCTGGCCCCATCCCAATGCGGCGTGGCGATGTAGCTTACAGCAGGTTATGGTCACTGAACTGCTGGTTGTCCAGGTGGTGCTCTGAAAACAGTGTGGGCTTTATAGATAATTGGGCTAATTTTGAGGGCACTGCTGGCCTGTTAGGGCGGGACGGTATCCATCCCACTCGGGAAGGTGCTGCTCTCATTTCTTGCAGCATAGATCATATGGCCCTTTTCCACTACCCTTTTTCAGCTCACTTCAGCTCGCTTCAGCCCGACACGGCTCGCGTTTCGACTATCTAAGAACAGCACGACTCAGCTCGCTTCAGCCCTGCTCAGCCCCCAAAACTCGCACGGTTTTGGAGTGGGGCTGAAGCGAGCCAAACCGAGCTAAGTGAGGCTAGGGGTGTGAGGAGACACTCCCCTGTGCACTGATTGGTGATGAGGAGTGTCCTCACATGCCCCCACACGCCCCGCGAGCACGCTGGGATCTGTAAACACCGTAAACCCGGAAGAAGAAGAATTACGAGAATTATGAAGCCTTATGCGCTTCACCTCATCTATACGCTCTTGCCAGTATCTGTTGGCGTTGTCGGTGACAACAAGCCACAGCACCAAGACCAGCAACACTAACGACTCCATGTCCTCCATGTTTATTGTTTACTCTCCGGGTTGTGAGACTACCGCTTAAAAGGTCACTGATGTCACTGTTTGCGCCGCCTAATGACATCACGTGATGTCCACCCACTTTCGCTAACTCCACCCAATGTGTCCACCCACTTCCAGCCAGCACGGTTCAGCGCGGTTGTAGTCGAAATGCAACTCCAACAGCCCCACTCAGCTCGACTCAGCACGGCACGGCTCAGCCCAACTCAGCCGCGTTGGTAGTGGAAAAGCGGCAATAGTCTCAGAACAGGCCTAGTTAATTTCTGACAATCCAGAGCCAAGGCCAGGGAGCAGACGAACAGGCTAAACCGACTGTCTGCTAGCTGCACAGAGTCGTCACTCAGGGTCCACTACATCGAGACTGTGTCTGTTCCCCGAGCCCAACAAAAAAGTAGAAATATTCAGAGTTTGTTCCAGTAACCTAATCAATATAAAATTAGATCATACTGACTGCACAGCTGCTGCCAGCACCTTTGATCTAAAGGCAGGGCTATTAAATATTAGATCTCTTACATCTAAAGCGCTAATGGTTAATGAACTTATTACTGATCAGGAGTTTAATGTAGTGTGTTTAACAGAAACATGGATTAAGCCAAATGAATATATAGCATTAAATGAAGCTAGTCCTCCTGGATACAGTTACATACACCAGCCTCGTCTAACTGGCAGAGGAGGCGGCATCACGGTTATTTATAATGATTATCTAGGTGTAACACACAAACCTGGTTATAAATTTAATACATTTGAAGTTCTTCATACGAATATAATGTATGTAGCCTCGAAAAATAAGTCTACCCAGTTAATTCCGTTACTTATTATTTACAGGCCCCCGGGGCCATATTCTGAGTTTCTTTCTGAATTTGCAGATTTTATCTCAGATCTGGTTATTTCCTTAGATAAAGCTTTAGTTGTTGGAGATTTTAATATTCACTTCGATAACCCAGAAGACCCTTTGAAAACAGCGTTTGTGTCCATTTTAGATTCAGTAGGGGTTAATCAGAATGTCATAGGACCGACTCATAATGGTGGACACACCCTCGATCTAATACTAACATTCGGGTTAAACATAGAAAATATAGTCACACTTCCACAGTCTGAAGTTATCTCAGATCATTATCTCATCTCATTCAAAATATGTCTGAGTAATAATATTTGCATCTCACCACGCTACTGTATTAAACGTACATTCACGTCAACTACTGCACAGAGCTTTATAAATGATCTCCCAGAGTTATCAACTTTGCTTGGGTCACTGTCAGCCCCTGCAGAACTTGATCAGGCAACTGAATGCTTAGAGTCAACGTTCCGCCATACTTTAGATAATGTAGCTCCTCTTAAATGGAAAATGATCAGAGACAAAAAATTAGCACCCTGGTATAATGATGACACTCGCACATTAAAACAGACCACTCGAAAATTGGAACATAAATGGCATCAAACAAAATTGGTAGTGTTCAAATTAGCATGGAAGGAGAGCTTCCTAAAGTATAGAAAAGCTCTTAGTGCTGCTAGATCAACATATCTCTCCTCCCTAATAGAAGACAACAAAAATAATCCTAGATTCCTATTTAATACTGTAGCAAAATTAACCAGGAATAAGTCCACTATAGACACACGCACACCTGTAGTATGTAGTAGCAATGATTTCATGAATTTTTTTAATGACAAAATTGTGAATTAGAGCCCTGCACTCCCGCGGGAGTCCCGCGGGACCCGCCGCAAAGCAGTGCGGCGCGGGACAAATTTTGAAAGCTCATTGCGGGCGCGGGCGAGAGCAGGAGTGCACAATGCGGGCGCGGGCAGGAGCGGTGATAAGCTGCAGTCCCGCTAACTAAAAACGTGTTTAAAATAAAATTTATAAATTATTAATTTATGTCTATCATATATAATTTGTGCTGGATATTTTATTTGGCATTAATAAAAACATTTTAAGATGCCTAAATTTGCAGAGAGAGTCAGATTGCCATTGATCACCCTAACGGGCAATCCTTTGATCACTCTAATGACTCGCCGTTCACACCCAGCCTCCAGTGACCCACACTAACATGATGCCTCAATGACACCTTAGATAAGCTGGTCATCAGAATTCTGATCCAGGAGAGGATAAATATCTCTCATACGTTTCCGATTCTTTTCCTCTTCCGTGTTTGAGATCTCGGCACGGCATGTACTGGCCATTCCAGGTTCCAGCGCGCGTTCAGCATATGTGGTCGCATACTGGAGGAAAGGCGCAGTATGTTGAAGCCCTCAACAGTGAACAATTTGCTGTTTCTCCATAGCTGTTCAAAGAACCCGACAGCCTAAGCAATAGGCTTAGTTGTTTCGTTTACCTGCGTTTGATTTTCTCGTCTTTCTTATTCATATTCAAACAAGGTCAGCTATGTTATATTGAGTTTAACACTTGCACGGAGGCTCAAGCCCAAATAGTTTTAGAAATGTGCAACCATAGCCCTATAATGGCTACAGTAGCCTATACTGTCGATTTTTTGTTGTTGTAGGCTAGGACTGTGTTTTGTTATAACATTTATATATGCTATGCTTATAGGGTATTCTATAGGATATTCTAGTTAGAAATGCTTTACAAATGTAAACTGGGTTAGCCTAATGTTTTGTATGGCTGAACAATAAATATACCAAATTTCCACTTGGAATTACGTGCTCGCCTGTCTTTTTTTATTGTTTATTATTATTATTATTATTATTATTATTATTATTATTAGAGACACTGACGAAGGCAACAGACGAAATGTTTGTCTCCTTCTGCTGCTAAAAACAACTGAAAAGAAATGTAACTAAAAGAATAAGTTCAAGAGTGCGATCCATCTTTCCTTTCACACTAATTATTCATAGGAGACGCACCACGGGAGAGCGCATACTTAAATGATTAGCCTACTTAAATAATTATTATTATTAGGTCTACATGTTGCCATTTCAACATTCCGAATTCAGAAACAAGATAAATAATAAACGTGAACTGTTTTATATTTATGCTCAAATCCACTCAAAGTAGGGGGCGGGGCACCATCACGCTGTGTCAAGACAAGAACTTTCGTGAGAAATAACGCAAACGTCTGCATCATGCGGGATTTGCGGGCGGGAGCAGGACAAAATATGGCAGGCGCGGGCGGGAGCGGGACTGAAAATCATAATTCTTTGCGGGAACGGGCGGGAGCGGGACTGCACAATGCAGGCGCGGGCGGGAGCGGGACTGAAAAATCCAGCCCGCGCAGACCTCTATTGTGAATATCCAACAAAAAAAATTCAGACTACTAATTTAAGGTCAGACAATGTAAGTGACCCTGTAGTTAACAATATAACTGTATTAGATCAGCAATTAGAATGTTTTACTCCCCTTAGAGAAACTGAATTACTTTCATTAATCTCCGCATCAAAAGCCTCAACTTGTGTACTAGATCCCTTACCTACATGTCTATTAAAACAGATAATACCTGAAGTAATTGAACCGCTTCTAAAAATAATAAATTCTTCTCTTAGGATCGGCTATGTACCCAAATCCTTTCAACTAGCAGTTATCAAACCCCTGATTAAAAAAACCTGACCTTGATCCCTGTCAGCTGTCCAATTATCCGCTAATATCAAACCTCCCCTTTATCTCCAAGATCCTTGGAAAAGCTGTGGCACAGCAGTTATGCTCATATTTACATAGGAATAACATCCGTGAAATGTATCAGTCAGGATTTAGACCTCATCATAGCACAGAGACAGCTCTAGTTAAAGTAGTAAATGACCTACTGTTGGGGTCTGATCAGGGCTGTGTCTCGCTGCTTGTGTTGCTTGACCTTAGTGCAGCATTTGATACCACTGATCATTCCATTCTTCTGGATAGACTAGAAAATGTTGTGGGAGTTAAGGGAACGGCCCTCTCCTGGCTCAGCTCTTATTTAACTGATCACCATCAGTACGTTGATGTAAATGGTGATTTTTCTATATATACTGAGGTAAAGTTTGGTGTTCCACAAGGTTCCGTCTTGGGTCCACTGCTTTTTTCTTTATATATGTTACCTCTGGGTGATATTATTCGTAAACATTTTATTAGTTTCCACTGTTATGCTGATGACACACAGTTGTATGTTTCTGCAAAACCTGATGAGAGACACCAGCTTAATAGAATTGAGGAATGTGTGAAGGACATTAGATACTGGATGCTTATTAACTTCCTTCTGCTTAACTCTGACAAGACTGAAGTACTTGTACTAGGACCACATGCAGCTAGAAGTAAGTTTTCTGATTACACAGTAACTCTGGATGGCCTTTCTGTTTCTTCATGTGCAGCAGTAAAAGACCTCGGAGTGATTATTGACCCCAGTCTTTCATTCGAAACTCACATTGATAACATCACCCAGATCAGTGGCAGCTGGTAGTCTTTCAAACAGGGGAGGCTGGTCGGTTACGATATTTCCAGATTTTAAAAGAAAAAAGAAAAAACACATCAATTTTGCCCATACTCTTGCCTCTGATCTGGCTGATTGTTGGCAGCGTCACAAACTGTGAAATAACAGGTTCTTTTGGCCCATTAGCCTACTGTCCAATATACATGATGGTGGTGTTGGGGGGGTATATTTTAACATTTTATATTTTAAACTTGTGGCATGTTGTTTAAAAATTGATCATTATTGAAAGCAGCTCTTTGTCAGGAACCTCAGCAGTAACAGCAGAGTGTTCTGGAATAGGCACAAGCACTGACCTTGGGGAGCCAAACATAGAGCTGGGTGCCACACATTTCATTCAATGACACTTTCTCTATATTTTTATTTATTTTGACTGAGAAATGTTTTATTGACAATTTTGATAACCCTTCACTTTTAATCCAGGTCTGTAGTGTGAAATGTTCTTGGCTGTGTTTTTGTTTAAAAATGTTTTCCAAATTGTAGCTGTGTTTAATTCATATCCAGAAAAATATATATTCCAATATAATATACTCAGCATAAACATTTTAAATAGATTCTATATTTTTGGTCCATCCATGACATATTACTAAAGTAACCTATTTACTGTTGTTGATGTGGGTCACTTGCTGTTAGCCAGTTCACTTTCTCGTACCAGGAGAGCTGAAAGGAACGAGTATTATTCCCTACCTTTTTCACCAAGTCAATTTGAGGCGTTGGTCTACCCTGCTCTTTAATTTTAATTTTTTCCTCGAAAGGAAGACTGGCAAATGGCTTCGCCAAAATTAAATCAGCAATGCTTGGCATCCGTGCGCAGCTTTCTTACTAGCTGACTAGCCCCCTCAAGTTCAAGTTCAGTCACTCAAATAAACGACATTTCTGGAACTAAGATAGCAAACTTGACAACACTATATTTACAATGATAATATATACAAACTAAAAAAAGCTGGTAGAAACCGTATGTAATGAATGAAATCGAAATGTAAGCTGATCTCTTACAATACACCACAGCACTTGCGAATCCACATGGGACTGAACTGAAATTCACCGCTGCCTGTCTATAGTTGAAACAAGCTGTCAATCAAAGAAAATATCCGGCCGCTTTCACCAATCACCAGTCTCCTCGCGGAAACTGCCATGTCCCTCCCATGTGAGGCTGGGAGTCCGTAGGCGGGCATTTTCGCAGTATTTGTCCAATAACCGTCTTGCATTTTGATATTGAAAAGCGCATAGCTCCCAAATGCCATTGAAGTCCACTGAGGCTGGGAGTCCGTGGGACTCCGTGGGCGGGCGTTTTCGCAATATTTGTCCAATAATCGTCTTGCATTTTGATATTGAAAAACGCATAGCTCCCAAATGCCATTGAAGTGCACCGAGGCTGGGCTGCATCGCGCTGTCACGAGGGGGAAAAACTCACGCACACATTAGGCGAACTGGGGAAAGTTATAACGGAATGATTTCCCACTGTAGTTGGGTTGAGCACATATATTTCTATGATTCTGGATCTGAAATAGCAATGTTATAAGATCGGCTATAACATAAGCCTAGCGCAATTCATCCTACACGATGTTTGTCATTTTTAGAGGAGGCTGAGCCTCCCTCGTTGTCTTAGAGCAATCGCCCGTGATCCAGATAGCTTTCTTTCATCTCAGAAATACTGCTAAGATAAGAAATTTAATGTCACTACACGACGCAGAAATACTAGTTCATACTTTCATTACATCCAGGTTGGATTATTGTAATGCCTTACTGTCTGGCTGTTCCAATAAGTGCATAAACAAGCTCCAGTTAGTTCAAAATGCAGCAGCAAGAGTCCTTATTAGAACCAGAAAATATGACCACATCACCCCTGTCTTATCCACACTGCATTGGCTCCCAATCAAATTTCGTATTGATTATAAAATACTACTATTGACCTTTAAAGCACTGAAGGGTCTCGCATCACAGTACCTGAGTGAACTTCTGGTCCTCTATGACCCGCCACACCTACTTAGATCAAAAGGTGCAGGCTATCTGCTGGCACCTCGTATAGTGAAGGCTACATCAGGGGGCAGAGCCTTTTCTTACAAAGCCCAACAGTTATGGAACAGCCTTCCAAGTAATGTTCGGGACTCAGACACAGTCTCAGCATTTAAGGCTAGGCTGAAAATGTATCTGTTTAGTCAAGCCTTTCATTAATGGTGCTTATGAGGTAAAGGTGTAGATCTGGAGGGTTGTCAGACAGAGTGTTTTGGTAAACTGGGATGTATGGATGCTGTCAGTCCCCCACTCGCTTGCTCACTCGAGTTTGTTGACGGTGTAGTGACTGGCTGCTTTATGTCCTAGGGCTCCCTCATGCCTGTGTTACTTTCTGGTTCTTTCCTTTTAGTTATGCTGTCATAGTTAGTTTTGCCGGAGTCCCTGCTTGTACTCAGCGCAAAATGTATACTGTTCCTACTTATTCAGGTGACATTGGGCATACTTAACAACCTGTGTTTTCTCCCCCCCCGCCAATCTGTCCCTCTGAGTTACATGTCAATCCTGGGATCGAGGTGCTGACCTCTTCTGCTCCTCGGACCTGCCTGATCCATCCTAATGCCCTATGTCTGGTTGGAGTCTCATCACATCGCTCCTGTGGAGGACGGGCCCATATGGACAGTTGAAAGTGACACTTGGAGGATGCTCTGGACACTTACAGTAATGCTTTTGTGGCTGAGGACTACAGTTGACTTGCTAACTTTGGGACTGCGGTTGTCATGAACAGTTTTGCACTCAAATTTCCATTAATGAAGAGTTTATAACATCAACGAAACTGACTTCATGTTAAAACTGTTAATGTTATCATCATGTTGTCTGTTGTTGTCCAGGTGAGAATTGGTTCCCTTTTGGGTCTGGTTCCTCTCAAGGTTTCTTCCTCGTGTTGTTTGGGGGAGTTTTTCCTTGCCACAGGCTTGCTCATTGGGGATAGATTAGGGATAAAATTGGCTTATGTCTTGGGTCATTCAGATTCTGTAAAGCTGCTTTGAGACAATGTCTATTGTTAAAAGCGCTATACAAACACACTTGACTTGACCTTGTCTCTTGCATACAGAGATTTCTCAAGATTCTCTGAATCTTTTAAATGATATGATGTACCATAGATGATGTGATCCCCAAATTATTTGCAGTTTTACATCAAGGAATGTTATTCTTAAATTGTTGCACTGTTTGCCCATGCAGTCTTTCACAGAGCGGTGAACCCCTCGCCAGCTTTACTTCTGAGACTCCGCCTCTCTGGGATGCTCTTTTTTATACTCAATCATGTTACTGACCTGTTCCCAATTAACCAAATTAGGGTTTTTTTTTAGCATTACACAACTTTTTCAGTCTTTTGTTGCCCCGTCCCAACTTTTCTGAAACGTTGCTGACATCAAATTCAAAATGAGCATATATTTATAAAATAAAAATAAATAAATAAAATTTCTGAGCTTCAACATTTGATATGTTGCCTTTGTACTATTTTCAATGAAATATAGGGTTTCCATGATTTGCAAATTTTCACATTCTGTTTTTATTTATGTTTTACATGGTGCCCCAACTTTTTTGGAATTGGGACTGTATAACTAATTCACAGGGACTTAGACATAGTCCAAGACGAATAATAAATTGATTTAACAAATGTGTTATTTAGGGCGGCACGGTGGTGTAGTGGTTAGCGCTGTCGCCTCACAGCAAGAAGGTCTTGGGTTCGAGCCCCGGGGCCGGCGAGGGCCTTTCTGTGCGGAGTTTGCATGTTCTCCCCGTGTCCGCGTGGGTTTCCTCCGGGTGCTCCGGTTTCCCCCACAGTCCAAAGACATGCAGGTTAGGTTAACTGGTGACTCTAAATTGACCATAGGTGTGAATGTGAGTGTGAATGGTTGTCTGAGTCTATGTGTCAGTCCTGTGATGACCTGGCGACTTGTCCAGGGTGTATCCCGCCTTTCGCCCGTAGTCAGCTGGGATAGGCTCCAGCTTGCCTGCGACCCTGTAGAAGGATAAAGCGGCTAGAGATAATGTGATGTGATGTGTGAAATGTGTTATTTAACAAAGTAGAACATATAATTATTGATGATGATGCTATCTGTTGGGCAATATTTATGGAAGTAGCGCTTTGTAAGTCAGTAATGTTTTCTGCCATGACCAGCTGCTTTATTTATTTATTTATTTTTTTATTTTTATTTTTTTAATCTTATCTTGCTTGGCGAAGGTATAACTGTTTGTTGTAGCAGCTACAACATAAACTGATAAAGTATTATAAAGTCTCAGTGGCAAATTGATTTAGCACATGAAAAATAAAACACTTTGGGACATGCAGTTATAGGACAATAGTTAACTTTGGGGTGATAACTCACTAACTCAGCTTCATGCCAGGCCATATCACATCACTCCTAATTGCATTATTCCTTACGCACATCATGAACAAACATTAAAAGAGCCATTACCTACAAATTTGAAATTAAAAATACCTATAGAACTTCCTAATATTCTCAAATTATTTAACCTGCATTTATACTAAAGATCTTGTAAAGTCAGTTCGTCTTCAAAACATTTTCGGATTCCACTGTTGTTCTTATTTTACAGCAGACATGGAACATCAAGGTTTTCAAATTCTCCATCTCTTTGCTGTACAAGATATGTATGATGAAAATATATGCAAAAAGAGAAAACTTCATTGAAACCAGCCCTAATTAATCCCTGCAACTTATTTACCTTGTCCATGAGCCGGCTGGCATGAAGACTGAGGCTGCTGAAGAACATCTTCTTACTGAGAACATGCATCTCCTCTATTGTAATCAATAAAGACGCAACACTTGTGCCGATGATCCCACTGAGAGCAAATCAAGAAACAGCGTGAGATTATTTGTCGAGCATGGTTAAGTGTTTGTTCATCAGTAGGTAATCCTGCTGTACCTGATGGTGTGGTGGTAGAACTTGAGCAGGTTGGAGAGTTTGTAGAGCAGCACAGCTCCTGGTTCTGCCACTATCACCTGCTCAATCCTCACCTGCACAAAACACAAGAACCCAAGAGCATTATGGGAAAGAGAAAAGCTTCCAAAGTGGATCCTGTTGGTAGAAATCTAAGGAAGTGAAAAAAAAAAAAAAAAGTGTGTAATTTTTGTCAAGTAAGAAATAAAAACACAAAAATCAATAAATCAAAAGATATGGTGATGTAGTGTAAAGTGCACATTCCTAAGTGCTTTATTCCAATTATACCACAGCAATTTACAAATTATTACATTCTGTAAAGAATTACCCATCATAATTTAATTATTTAATCTTAAATTTAAAGGTAGACTGCCTTTCAGATTTTTCAAGTGTAGGTCATAAAAAGAATTTTCCCCGACACCCAATTATTTTTGTTTAGCGGACTGAAAGCTACTGAATTTGAATCACAGACGTCCAATTTTATTCGTTTTTTTTTCTTTTTTAAATAGAACAATTAATGAATTTAGGGCCACATGGCCCTAAATTCTCCACTATTTTTTCTTGCTTCACCATGATCCAATACAAGATACTACGTCATGCATCACGTGGTGGGCTTTCCCCATTCACACAAGGCACTGTGGGATACAAATTTGAAACAGGAGGAAACAATGGAGGACGTGAGTGTGTGAATGAAACGTGAAAGACCAACTACAGTAATGGAAAGCAAGAAGAAAAGATGTTAGGTTGTGAAGGAAAGGAAATGCAGGACCAAACTAATAAATATCGGCGGTCAGCGAGCACCTCGGTGTGATCAGCTGTTCGTTTAGCGACAGAATGATGGAACTGTCAGCGCACGGTCAAGGTAAACCTGTAGATGGCAGTAATGCAACACTGGATGCCAGCTGCCGTAAAACCCAAAAGATGAAGACGACGATGACGACAACTCAGGTAAACTTGCATGTGCGCACACGGACTTCCTCTGTCTGCTTGACTGCACGAAGCAAGCGATTTCATGCACATTATTTGTTCAGGAATCCCCTCAAATTAAATAACTTCCCAGCCACAGAATGACCTGGTTGTTTAAGATATTACAAAAATAAAATATATATCACAATGAGCAAATTTCAGAGGGAACTAAATTTCACCGATTTTATGAAATCGAAAGGCAGTCTACTTTTAATGTTGTGGTACGTCTGCAAAACAAGGTAGCTCCCATTATCACATTATAACAACTACAAACAGTCGTTCCCTCACCAGCCTTTGGTTTTTTTTTTCCTCTCTCAAATGCCGCTTTTCCATTACCAACGCGGCTGAGTCGGGCTGAGCCGTGCTGTGCTGAGTTGGGCTGAGTCGAGCTGAGCAGGGCTGTTGGAGTTGCATTTCGACTACAACCGCGCTGAACCGTGCTGGCTGGAAGTGGGTGGACACATTGGGTGGAGTTAGCGAAAGTGGGTGGACGTCACGTGATGTCGTTAGGCGGCGCAAACAGTGACATCAGTGACCTTTTAAGCGGTAGTCTCACGACCCGGATAGTAAACAATAAACATGGAGGACATGGAGTCGTTAGTGTTGCTGGTCTTGGTGCTGTGGCTTGTTGTCACCGACAACGCCAACAGATACTGGCAAGAGCGTATAGATGAGGCGAGGCGCATAAGGCTTCAGAAATTCTCGTAACTCGTAATTCTTCTTCTTCCGGGTTTACGGTGTTTACAGATCCCAGCGTGCTCGCGGGGCGTGAGGACACTCCTCCTCACCAATCAGTGCACAGGGGAGTGTCTCCTCACGCCCCTAGCCTCACTCAGCTCGGTTTGGCTCGCTTCAGCCCCACTCCAAAACCGTGCGAGTTTTGGGGGCTGAGTAAGGCTGAAGCGAGCTGAGTCGTGCTGTTCTGAGGTAGTTGAAACGCGAGCCGTGTCGGGCTGAAGCGAGCTGAAAAAGGGTAGTGGAAAAGGGCCAAAAGTTACTTGAAAAAAAAAATTGCTGCTTGTTATGTATCTGAGAAACTGCAAAGCACAAAATCCTGAAGGCTTGCCTGCATCAGAAAACCTATTTAGGGTGACTTTTTCCCCATTAAGTATAAAAACAGCCCAAGATTCTTGAAAGCAAACAGTCCCCTTGTTGAAAGATAATTTTGAAGAGCCATTCAAAGTAAATGCTTTTCACTTTGTAAATAGCTGCTGTGGATGTGTCCCATTTTCAAGTGCCCTACATAGGACTCATTATTTCTGAATGGAACTCACCAGCTTCGTTCACACCAAGTCTTAGTGCTCATTTTAGAATTATTGCTCAGATCCTTTTTTTTTTTTTGGCTGTTCACACCATTTTTATTTACATGTGGCCAAAATCAGATATCAGTGTGATCTGGTCACAGTCCTGAACTGACCCACAATCACCAAGATGTCACACACAGCACGCTGTCGTACACTACCGTTCAAAAGTTTGGGGTCACCCAGACAATTTTGTGTTTTCCATGAAAAGTCACACTTTTATTTACCACCGTAAGTTGTAAAATGAATAGAAAATATAGTCAAGACATTTTTCTGGCCATTTTGAGCATTTAATCGACCCCACAAATGTAATGCTCCAGAAACTCAGCCCATGTTTACATTAGACCGTATCAGCGGATCATCAGATTAACGTTTTTAAAACGATTAGTGTGCACACAGCAACACCAATACATGATTTGCGTGCACATAGCAACGCCAATACACGGATACGCTCGGCTCCGCAGGCATCCTGCGCTCCAAATCACTCCGCCCTGAACAGCGAGTGCCCTCTGGAGGGTGCGCACTCCGGCCCTGCGCAGCTCACACA